>NC_066637.1:23576125-23576412 GCF_025201925.1 Gopherus flavomarginatus | reverse complement strand
GTGTGCTATGGTGAACAGATGTCGAATTTATAGGGACAGTCCGGAATTTTGGGGTCTTTTTTATCTTAGCGATCCTATTTACCCCCCATGCCGTCCCGATTTTCACACTTGCCGGTCTGTTCACCCTAGGGTGTGCCACATGTGTGGGTCCAAGATGCTCCCTGCCCCCCTCATGAAGCAGATGTGCAGGGTTACTGCCTGGGAAGTGCAGGGCACACAGTGGATTGTGGGGTTGCCTGGAGGTAGGGTCTGGCTTAAGTCAGGGGCAGGGCTGCTGGGGCTGCGCT
>NC_066637.1:23416798-23533442 GCF_025201925.1 Gopherus flavomarginatus | reverse complement strand
GTTGGCTCTCAGCATCAAATTGCTCCCTTAAGGCATCCCTAATCCTTGAAGCCCTTTCCTGGGCCTCTCTAGTAGCCCTGCTCTCTGGCTGTGCAAATTCATCCTCTAGGCGTCGAACCTCGGAGGTCCATTCCTCACTGAATCTTTCACCCTTCCCTTCACAAATATTATGGAGGGTACAGCACGCGGATATAATAGCGGAGATGCTGCTTTCCCTCAAATCTAGCTTCCCATAAAGACACCTCCAGCGCCCTTTCAAACAGCCAAAAGCACACTCCACAGTCATTCTGCACCGGCTCAGCCTGTAGTTGAACCGGTCCTTGCTCCTGTCAAGCTTCCCTGTATACGGTTTCATGAGCTATGGCATTAAGGGGTAAGCGGGGTCTCCAAGGATCACAGTGAGCATTTCGACGTCCCCTACTGTGATCTTGTGGTCTGGGAAAAAAGTCCCGGCCCTCAGCTTCCTGAACAGGGCACTGTTCCGAAAGATGCGTACATCATGTACCTTTCCAGGCCATCCTGAGTAAATGTCAGTGAAACGTCCACGGTGATCCACAAGCGCTTGCAGAACCACGGAGAAATACCCCTTGCGATTCACGTACTCTGATGCCAGGTGGGGTGGGGACAGAATAGGAATATGCGTCCCATCTATTGCCCCTCCACAGTTAGGGAAACCCATTTGTGCAAAGCCATCCACAATGTCTTGCACGTTCCCCAGAGTCACAGTTCTTCTTAGCAGGGTGCGATTAATGGCTGTGCAAACTTGCATCAGCACCATTCCAACGGTGGACTTTCCCTCTCCAAACTGGTTCGCCACCGATCGGTAGCTGTCTGGAGTTGCCAGCTTCCAGATTGCAATAGCCACCCGCTTCTCCACTGGCAGGGCAGCTCTCAATCTCGTGTCCCTGCGCTGCAGGGTAGGGGCGAGCTCAGCACACAGTCCCATGAAAGTGGCTTTTCTCATCTGAAAGTTCTGCAGCCACTGCTCGTCATCCCATGCTTGCAGGATGATGTGATCCCACCACTGAGTGCTGGTTTCCCGAGCCCAAAGGCGCTGTTCCACGGTGCTAAGCACGTCTGTTACTGCCACAAGCAATTGAGTGTCTTGAGCGTCAGGCGTTTCACTATCATCGTCTGACTCCTCACTGTCACTTTGCAGCTGAAGGAATAGCTCCACTGCCATGCGTGATGTGCTGGCAACATTCATCAGCAAGGTCCTCAGCAGCTCAGGCTCCATTTGTAACAGAAATCTCAGAAATCGCGCTGCAGACTCACAATGCCGCCAAACTGCTCGGAATGTGTAGCAAAGCACCACTGGTCATTGGAACAGGAAGCGGAAAGACCAGCACACTTCCTTCCCCTTCCCACAAGCCACAGCGCAAAAATGGGATGAAGTGTTCTGTGGGATAGCTGCCCACAATGCACTACTCCCAACAGCGCTGCAAGTGCTGCAAATGTGGCCACACTGCAGCGCTGGTAGCTGTCAGTGTGGCCACACTGCAGCGCTGGCCCTACACAGCTGTACGAACACAGCTGTAACTACCAGCGCTGCAAAACTGTAAGTGTAGCCATGGCCTAACTCCAGATTCACTTCTGAGACATTAGACAGACTTTCAGAAACTTCATTCCCAGACACACTGCTTTCTTGAACAGACAAACAGCTATTACCCACCAGGTTAGACTCCCCCTCTCCCTGACTATAGCAAAACTGGTTAAACACAGAAAACTGCTCTGAGTAATACCACATATCAACATAGTTATAAGCTGGATTTTCAAGAGGATACAGTTTCTGCTGTTCTTTCCTTGCTTCTTTGACTTGGAGCTGAAGTCTGGCAGTTTCTTGTTGCATCTTGTGAGTCTCCTGTTCCAGCTTGTGTTGCCTCTGTCGAGCTTTCTCCTCAGCAGCCAGTAATTCCAGACGCCCCTTACGAGCTTTCTCTTCTCTCTCATCAGCCTCCTCCTTTCTTTCAGCAGCTTCTTCCTCCAGCTGGGCCAAGGCTTGCTTCTCTCTCATTCGAATTTCTGCCAGTTTTTGCTCATGTTCAAACTGCAGGCTGTCCATCAGGGCTTGAAGTTTCATTGCTTTTGCTGATGTCTTCTGTCTCTTGGTCACTGATCTTTAATCAACCAAATTCTCAATCCCAAATCTCAAATTTGGATAGCGTGGGATTCTGACCCAAAGCCTAATTGACCTGGTTCTGTGGATCCTTGCACGTCTACGCCACTGTGACGGTGCTGCTCGTGGGAGCCAGCTGAGGTCACTCAATCAGGGTGAACTGCAAACAAAACAGGACAGACAAACCCCAAATGCTGGTGGTTAGTTCAATACTTAGATTTACCAACCAGCACAAAAGAGCTTCTATAGTACCTCACTGGTCACTTAGAAGTCCAAACCATGCAGTTCCCTTAAAGTGCCAAGCCTTAGGCCTCCGTCCAGACACACCTGTCAAACATATGATGATGATTCCTGAAAATCTTACTTCATAATGTAAAAGAAAAGGTTCTTCCAATCCCAAAGGATCAGCCACATACCCAGGTCCAATTACAACTTAGATCTTACCCAAAATACACGCTTATAGCCAATACTTATTAACTAAGCTAAAATTTATTAGTAAAGAAAAGAGAGAGAGTGTTGGTTAAAAGATCCATATACAGACAGACTTGAATTCAATTCTTGAGATTTAGATACATAGTAAAGGTGAGCTTGTAATTGCCAAAAGTCCTTTTAGAAATAGTCCCTATATTATAGTCCAATTTCCAGATTCAGGGTGGCTCCAGTCAATGACTGGGGATCTCAATCCTTGTGGCTTAAAGTTTCCCCCTCTTGAAACCCAAAGCAGATCTGAGATGAAGAAGGATCGTATCCCAGGCTTCTTATACATTTCCCGCAGCCTTTCGGCCTGAGAAAACAATAGGCTTAACTCCTTCTCCCAAACATCCTGGCCATTAGCACAGAGTAATTTATCCATTAAACAGTTGAGATACAGGTTACCATAACGTTCAAAGAGACATATAGACAATAAAACTATTTCACTCTAGTATGATCTTAAATGCTAATACTCCCTTTTTTGATCTTTGAATTAAAACTAGAGCAATAGACAAGACCTGTTTGCTGACATCCCAAGACCTGAGCAAACCTCTACCCTTCTACGTCCAGCAATGCAGACTTGCATTTCAAAGCTTTATTCATTTATATATCTTGCTAACCAGTCCTTAAGGTTCACCCATGGGTCAGGTCAGTCGGTGAGGTGAGTTAATTAACTCTTTCTGGCCCTATCACCTTTCACTGAGATATTATATTATACTCATAACATCACAGGTGGGGCGCTGGCTTCCCTCCCCAGCTCCGGGAGGGGACTGGGGCGTGGCAGTTCAAGCGGGGGCTGGGCTCTGGGTTCCCTCCCTAGCTCCATGAAGGGCCTGGGGAGCAGAGGTACCAGAGGGGGTGAGGCGCCGGCTCCCCTCCCCAGCTCTGGAAGGGGCCTGGGCAGTGGCAGTTCGAGCGGTGGCGGGATACTGGCTTCTCTTGCTAGCTCTGGGAGGGGCCTGTGGATTGGCTATTCGAACGGGGGAGGGGCGCTGACTTCTCTCCCTGGCTGTGAGAGGGGCCTGGGCTGCGGCAGTTGCAGCAGGGGCAGGGCGCTGCACCCCCTCCCCAGCCTGTGAGAGGACAGGGCAGCAGCCGTTCCAGCGGGGGCGGGGCGCTGCCCCCCCTCCCCAGCCTGTGAGAGGACAGGGCAGCAGCCGTTCCAGCGGGGGCGGGGCGCTGCCCCCCCTCCCCAGCCTGTGAGAGGACAGGGCAGCAGCCGTTCCAGCGGGGGCGGGGCGCTGCCTCCCCTCCCCAGCTCTGCGAGGGGACTGGGAAGCGACAGTTCCTGCGAGGGTGGGGCTCTGCCTTCCGTCCCCAGCTCTGCGAGGAAACTGACCGATGGCCACTGGGGAGGGGGTAGGGCCCTGTCTTCCCTCCCCAGCTTTGCGAGGTGAATGGGGAGCGGCCATTGCCACGGAGGCGGGTCGCTGGGTTCCCTCGCCAGCTCTGCGAGGGGACTGGGGTGCAGCCGTTCCTGTGGGGGCAGGGCGCTGCCTTCCCTGAGCAGCTCTGTGAGGGGACTTTGGAGCAGCCGTTCTAGCGGAGGCGGGACACTGGGTTCCCTCCCCAGCTCTGCCAGGGAACTGGGGAGCGTCCGCTCCAGGGGGGCAGGGTGCTGGGTTCCCTCCCAAGGTCTGCGAGGGGACTGGGGAGTGGCCTTTTGTTTAGAGGAGGGGTGCTGCCTTCCCTCCCCGGCTCTGCAAGGGAACTGGGGAGTGCCCGTTCCAGTGGGGATGGGGCGCTGCCTTCCCTCCTGTTGCTGGTACAGACAGTGCCCGGGGCCAAGCAACAGCGGTTCGTGGCCCAGTGTGCTCAGCTCGAATAAAAACACCAGGGTGGAGAAGCAAAGCACAAGTTTATTTGAGCTCAAATAAGGTGCGAGGGAGAATACAATCTCAAATCCTGCACACACACATAAGCGGCTTTTCCCTTTTTAAATTCTTTTTCTCCCCCCCCCTCCTTTCCCTGTAGGTAAGCGCAGGTGCATTAAGTAACCTTGGCTGCGACAGCTCGCTACTAAGTTTTCCTTCTGCCAGTTATCTTGTCCTTCAACACGGAGGCCTTATCACTACTGCTTCAGACCGGTTTGACCTGTGCTGCAACTGATAGCTTTCTAGGTTGAGCAGAGTTCAACATGGAGGGGCTTTGGTTCGCTTTGGCCTAGAACAGGAGGGCTTCATCGACATTCGTGGCCTTCCACCCACCCGAGTTACCTAGGGTTATGCCTAGTGACACCAACACTCCCTAGTTCTGAGAGGGAACTGGGGAACGGCCTTTCCCACGGGGGCGGGGTGCTGTGTTCCCTCCCCAGCTCTGCCAGGGGACTGGGCAGCCGCCGTTCCTGCGGGGGCGGGGCACTGGATTTCCTCCCCAGCTCTGCGAGGGGACTGGAGACCATCCGTTTCAGTGGGGGCAGGGTGCTGGGTTACCTCCCTGCTCTGCGATGGGACTGGACAGCGACCATTCTAGCGGGGGCGGGGCATTGGCTTCCCTCCCCACTTCTGCCAATGGACTGGTGAGCAGCCTTTCCAGCGAGGGAGGGGCGCTGGGTTCACTCGCCATCCTTGCTAGGGCACTGGGGAGCGGCTGCTCCAGCGGGGGCGGGGCGCTACCTTCCCTCCCCGGCTCTGCAAGGGGAATGGGGAGAGGCCGTTCCAGCAGGGGTGGGGGCTACCTTCCCTCTCAGGCTCTGGGAGGGGACTGGGGAGCCTCCGTTCCAGTGGAGGAGGTGCGCTGGGTTCCCCTCCCATCTATTCCAGCAGACTGGGAAGTGGCTGGTCCAGAGGGTGCGGGGCAGTGCCTTCCCGCCCCTGCTCTGCCAGGGGACTGGGGAGCCGCCGTTCCTGCTGGGGCGGCGTGCTGAATTTCCTCCCCGCCTCTGCGCAGACTAGGAAGAGGCAGCTCCAGCAGGGGTGGGGCGCTAGATTCCCTCCCCAGCTCTGCGAGGGGAATGAGGAGCGGCCGTTCCAGCGGGAGCAGGGCCTTGGGTTCCCTACCCACCTCTGCCAGGGGACTGGGGAGAGGCCGTTCGAGGGGGGCAGGGCCCTGCTTTCCCTCCCCAGCTCTGCTAGGGGACTGGGGAGCGGCCGTTCCTGCGGGGGCAGGGTGCTGGATTCCCTCCCCAGCTCTGCCAAAAGACAAGAGAGCGGCCATTCGAGCGGGGGCGGGGTGTTGTGTTCCCTCCCCAGCACTGCGAGGGGACTGGGGAGTGGCCGTTCCTCCAGGGGCGGGTGCTGGGTTTCCTATCCACCTCTGCGAGGGGACTGGGGAACGGCCGTTCCTGCGGGGGTGGGGTGCTGGGTTCCCCTCCCAGCTCTATGTGGGAACTGAGCAGCTCTCATTCCTGTGGGGGTGGGGCGCTGGGTTCCCTCCCGAGCTCTGCCAGGGGACTGGGGAGCGGCCGTTCCTGCGGGTCAAGGCACAAGGTTCCCTCCTCAGCCCTATAAGGGGACGGTGTAGCGGCTGATCCAGCTGGGACGGGGCGCTGCCTTCCCTCTCCAGCTCTGCAAGGGGACTGGGGAGTTCCAGTTCCAGTAGGAGAGGGGCGCTATCATCCCTCCCCGGCTCTGTGAGGGGACTGGGGAGCGGCCATTCCTGCGGGGGCGGGGTGCTGCCTTCCCTCCCCAGCTCTGCGAGGGGATTGGGGAGCGGTCGTTCCTGTGGGGGCGGGGCGTTGTCTCCTCTCCGCAGCTCTGCGAGGGGACTGGGGCGCTGTCTCCTCTCCCCAGCTCTGTGAGGTGACTGGGGTGTGGCCGTTCTAGCGAAGTTGGGGTGCTGGGTTCCCTTCCTAGCTCTACCAGGGGACTGGGGAGCGGCCGTTAATATGGGGGAGAGGCGCTACCTTCTCTCCCCAGCTCTGCGAGGTTTCACGGAGTCCCCGGGCGATGCTCTGGAACTGCTCCCCACAAAGCCAGGCAGGACTTTGGGAAGCCTCCTCTCCCTTGGAGCAGACTTGTTCAGGGCAAGAAGCTCACGTCTTTACCTCCTTTGTCTCTCCTTGGAGCGTTCAGCATCCTCTGCCCCTCCGTGCGCTTCCCACAGCGAGTCCCCCCCAGCAGGGTCCTGAGGAAGCCACAGGGTCCTGCACCCCCACTTTGCAGTCAGATGTGACTCTCAGCCAGCCAGTAAAACAGGGATTTATTTGATGACAGGAACAGGGTCTAAAATAAAGCTTGTAAGTACAGCAAACCGAACCCCTCGGCCAGGTCCATCCTGGGGGGCAGTGAACCAGACCCCCACGTCCTCCCTCAGCCAGCTCCAGCCTAACAGAAAGAGAAAGAGTGATCCGAGTAACTATAGGCCTGTTAGTTTGACATCTGTAGTATGTAAGGTCTTGGAAAAAAATTTGAAGGAGAAAGTAGTTAAGGACATTGAGGTCAATGGTAATTGGGACAAAGTACAACATGGTTTTACTAAAGGTAGATCGTGCCAAACCAACCTGATCTCCTTCTTTGAGAAGGTGACAGACTATTTAGACAAAGGAAATGCGGTAGACCTAATTTACCTCCATTTCAGTAAGGCATGTGATACGGTTCCACATGCGGAATTATTAGTCAAATTGGAAAAGATGGGGATCAATATGAGAATTGAAAGGTGGATAAGGAACTGGTTAAATGGGAGACTACAACGGGTCATACTGAAGGGTGAACTGTCAGGCTGGAAGGAGGTTACTAGTGGAGTTCCTCAAGGATCGGTTCTGGGACCAATCTTATTTAACCTTTTTATTACCGACCTTGGCACAAAAAGCGGGAATGTGCTAATAAAGTTCGCGGATAACACGAAGCTGGGGGGTATTGCTAACACGGAGAAGGACTGGGATATCATACAGGAAGATCTGGACGACCTTGTAAACTGGAGTAATAGTAATAGGATGAAATTTAATAGTGAAAAGTGCAAGGTCATGCACTTAGGGATTAATAATAAGAACTTTAGATATAGATTGGGGACGCATCAGTTGGAAGCAACAGAGAAGGAGAAGGACCTTGGGGTATTGGTAGATCACAGGATGACTATGAGCCGCCAATGTGATATGGCCGTTAAAAAAGCTAATGCGGTTTTAGGATGCATTAGGCGAGGTATTTCCAGCAAAGTAAAGGAGGTGTTAGTAACGTTATATAAGGCGCTGGTGAGACCCCACCTGGAATACTGTGTGCAGTTCTGGTCTCCCATGTTTAAGAAGGATGAATTCACACTGGAACAGGTTCAGAGACGGGCTACTAGGATGATCCGAGGAATGCAAAACCTGTCATATGAAAGGAGACTCAAAGAGCTTGGCTTGTTTAGTCTAGCCAAAAGAAGGCTGAGGGGGGATATGCTTGCTCTTTATAAATATATCAGAGGGATTAATATTAGGGAGGGAGAGAAATTATTTAAGCTTAGTACCAATGTAGACACAAGAACGAATGGGTATAAATTGGACACTAGGAAGTTTAGACTTGAAATCAGACGAAGGTTTCTAACCATTAGAGGAGTGACGTTCTGGAACAGCCTTCCAAGGGGAGTAGTGGGGGCAAAAGACATATCTGGCTTTAAGATTAAGCTTGATAAGTTTATGGAAGGGATGGTATGATGGGAGAGCCTAATTTTGGCAATTGATCTTTGATTATCGCCAGATAAGTATGCCCAGTGGTTGGTGATGGGATGGGATCTGAGTTACTGCAGAGAATTCTTTCCTGAGTGCTGGCTGGTGAGTCTTGTCCACATGCTCAGGGTTTAGCTGATCGCCATATTTGGGGTCGGGAAGGAATTTTCCTCCAGGGCAGATTGGCAGAGGCCCTGGAGGTTTTTCGCCTTCCCCTGCAGTGTGGGGCATGGGTCACTTGCTGGTGGATTCTCTGCAGCTTGAGGTCTTCAGACCACAATTTGAAGACTCCAATAACTCAGGCATAGGTTAGGAGTTTGTTATAGAAGTAGATGGGTAGGGTTCTGTGGCCTGCTTTGTGCAGGGGGTCGGACTAGATGATCACATTGGTCCCTTCTGACCCTAGAATCTATGAATCTATGAATCTATAACAACCCCCTCCAGCCCCTCTTCTCTGCTCAGTTCCTTTTTCGGGCCAGGAGGTCACCTGATCTCTTTGTCTCCAACTCCTTCAGTTGACACGTTTGCAGGGGAGAGGCCCAGGCCATAAGTTGCTAGGAGACAGAGTGTCAGGCATTTAGGTGCACTGGCCCTTTGCTCTGCCAGATACTTAAGAACTGCCTAGGGGACACTGAGGCACCAGAGAAAACATTAAGAACATTCCCAGTTCGTCACATCTCTCCCCCCTTTGAGACCGAACTGAGCCAGGTCACTCCAGCCAGTGACCTGGGGAAGTTTGAACTCACCAACGTTCCCATGGATGCCCCAGCATCTCTCCCATTCCTCGGTGTGAGTTACACCAGGACAGTTCAGTCTCACGCCCTCTCTTAGGTTGAGCGTGCTTGATGGCACTCGCAGGCTGCATGTGGGAAGGTTTATGCGGCTTGAACCCTTTTGCTACCCCAATACCCCTGGGGTTCAATCTGGGACAGTGTTTTCTCCCAGCACTCTGGGCTGCGATTCGGGCTCTCTTGGTTAAGAGCTCCCATCTTTGCCTTGGCCAACTCTTGGCTTGGGCAGCCGTTTTCCACCTTGTGGCCCAGATACAACACCTCTGCCGTTCCCACCTTACACTTTCCAGCTTTTACCGTCAGTCCCACCTCCTTGAGGCAGCCCAGCCCCCTCTTCACCTGGGACATCTGTTCCTTCCAGGTTTGGCTAAAGATGCACATGTTATCAGTGTCTGCCAGGGCCAAGTTCTTCATCACCCTCTGCTTGTCTAAAATCTCCCGAGGCCTAGGCATGGGGTCGGCATCGGACACTGTGATGGCTTTAAGCTTCTCATAGCCCCCATAAAACCAGATTATTTTGTCTCCCTTGGGGATCAGCCCCACTGGTGAGGCCCATGGGCTGTAAAACAGCTGGATCCCATCTAAAGCCTGGATCTCTTTTACCTCTTTTTCCAGGATCTGGGTTGCTTTTTCAGTGACTTTGAAAGGGGAACACCTGATGGGGAGATTGGCTCCCACTTCAGGGAAGAGATCCACTAGGGGGTCTTCCCCCTTCTCCTCCCAATCCTCCCCTTCTAGGTCCAGGGGTCCCCTCACTATTCTCCCATTCAGCAGCTTGAGAGGGAAGAACCCAGTGGATTTCTGGGGCTGCCTCCTGATTCCCCCCAGTTCTACTTCCCCTTGGGGAGCCCATTCCCAGTACAGGAATCCCTTCACCCACAGGACTCTGTCCCTGCAGCCTTCCCCAAGGGGGCTTGCAGCGCTGTGGCCAGCAAGTTCCCTTAGCTTCTCCAAGGAGGGATCCCTCTGCAGCTCAGTCTGGGATTCAGCTGCTGGGGCAGGGAGTGGGACCTGCTCCCTCTCACTGGCTGGGCCTGGGGTTACAGTCCCCCTGAGCCTTGTCCCTGATAGTTCGCTCTCTGCTGTGTAATCACTTCCCAGCAGCATGTCTGGACCAGGCAAACCTGGTTGGCAGCCAACCTGCCCTGCCTGGGTGTCCCCGCACTCAGCTGGGGTCTCAGCTCCCCTTGTGCTCAGCGCTGCCCTTGCTGTCCCAGTGGGGACAGGCAGCGAGCTCTCTGCTCTGGTCCCAGCATCAGAGCCAGCGTGAGCTCCCTCTCCGGTGTGCAGGGGAGCGGGGAGCATCTCTCCCTCACACTCAGCCCAGGGGGCTGGTTATAGGTAGGCAGGTATCCTAAGCCCAGCAGTCCCTCCCCCCTGCCAGCCACGTCATTTGCATTTTCACTGACCATTTCCATCCTAGCCAATTGGTTCCCTGGATTTGAATTCAAACCCTCAGCCCTTACAGGAGCGGGGCCTGGATCCTGTCCCAAGGGGAGACAGTAACCCCCCAACAGGGCCTTCCAGCCGATATCCTGGAGAACCCCAATGACCAGCCAGCCCAACCCCTCCTGGGTCTGCACAGGGATCTGGGACAGAGGCAGGGCGAGGGGCTTAACCTCAGGGACCTTTACCCAGGTCCCACAGTCCCTCAGCATCTGGGGCTGCACCACCACAGTTCTCTCTATCCCAGTGTCTCGGCCCGCAGGCGTGTTTCCCCACTGACCCTTGGGCAGCCTCCTATGTCTCTCCACTCCACCATCACCAGTCCATGGTGCTGATGCTTCTCCTGCAGCTTTTCCTTAGCCTTTTGCTCCCTCTCGAGGTCCTTTCGCTCTCAGAATCTGCTTCAATCCCATCTGTCTCCAATTCACTGATGGGGAACCCGATCGTGAAGACTCTCTTCTGGGTGGGGACCAGACTCTCGGGAATGCCTGGCTGCTGCTCCAGCTGCTCCCAGATCCTCTTGTAGCCCATCTGGGTGAGGAATTTGCTCCTCTGAGTGGTCCTCCTCCTCCAACTGCACTATTAACTGTGCCTTGGTGAACTTCCCCGTGCGTAACCCTCTCTTTGTGCACAGGATCACAATGTCCTTCTACAGGAGATGGTGATAGGCCATCACTTCACAGTTCCCAAGTGGCTCTGGACTCACAGACCTGTGTGCTCTTGGCTCCCCCATGGTTTCCAGGAAGAACCCCTGGTGTGCCAGCCCCTTCTCGTGATCACCACCTCTTTGCCAGGGTCGAGCTGCAGACTCCTCCGCCCCCGGGACTGCTCCTGCAATCCCCAGAGGGACCCTGCTACTGCAAAAATCCTCTCTCCCCGGGCAGAGTGGCAAGCTCCTCCGCCCCTGAGACTGCTCACTGCAGTCCTCAAGGGGAACCCGTTACTCCAACAGTCCTTCTCGCTGGTCACACACTTCCAGAGGTTAACCGCCCCCTGAAACCGTCCCTCTCTAAGCTTTCAGCATACCTGGTCCTCATTATCCCCCCTTTGTTTTACTGCTCCCCAGTCACTTACTGCAAGCAGCGCCATTCACGGGGTGCAGTACATCCCACCTCTGCCACCAGTTGTCACGGAGTCACCGGGTGATGCTCTGGAACTGCTCCCCACAAAGCCAGTCAGGACTTTGAGGAGCCTCCTTTCCCTTGGAGCAGACTTGTTCAGGGCAAGAAGCTCACACGTCTTTACCTCCTGGGTCTCTCATTGGAGCATTCAGCATTCTCTCCCCCTCCGTGTGCTTCCCACAGTGATCCTGCCCCAGCAGGGTCCTGGGGAAGCCACAGGGCCCTGCACCCCTATTTTGCAGTCAGACGTGACTCTCAGCCAGCCAGTAAAACAGGGATTTATTAGATGACAGGAACAGGGTCTAAAATAAAGCTTGTAGATACAGCGAACCGGACCCCTCAGCCAGGTCCATTCTGAGGGGCAGTGACCAGACCCCCATGTCCGCCCTCAGCCAGCTCCAGCCTAACAACTCCCTCCAGCTCCTCTTCTCTGCTCAGTTCCTTTTCAGGGACAGGAGGTCACCTAATCTCTTTGTCTCCAACACCTTCAGTTGGCACCTCTGCAGGGGAGGGGCCCAGGCCATAAATTGCTAGGAGACAGAGTGTCAGGCACTTAGGTACACTGGCCCTTTGCTCTGCCAGATACTTAAGAACTGCCATGGGGACACTGAGGCACCAACACAGTACTCAGAGAAAACATTAAAAACATTCCCAGTTCGTCACATGAGGGTACTGGGGAGAAGCCGTTCCTGCGGGGGCGGGGCGCTGGGTTCCCTTCCCAGCTCTGCTAGGGAACTGGGGAGCAGCCGTACAAGTGGGGGGGCGGGCGCTGTGTTTCCTCCTCAGCTCAGCGAGGGGACTGGGGAGCGGTGGTTCCTGCGGGGGCGGGGCGCTGCCTTCCCTCCCCTGCTCTGTGATGGGGGGACTGGTGAGCAGCCATTCCCGCGGTGTCGGGACGCTGGGTTCCCTCCCCAGCTCTGCCAGGGGACTGGGGAGTGGCCGTTTCTGCGGGGACAGGGCGCTGGGTTCTCTCCATGGCTCTGCGAGCGGACAGGGGACCAGCCGTTCCTCCGGGGGCGGGGCACTGCGTTCCCACCCCAGCTCTGTGATGGGACTGGGGAGTAACTGTTCCAGCACGGGAGGGGCGCTGCCTTCCCTCTCCAGCTCTGTGAGAGTAGTGGGCAGCAGTCGTTCCTGCGGAGGAGGGGCGCTGGGTTCCCTCCCCGGCTCTGCCAGGAGACTGGGGAGCAGCTGTTCCTGAAGGGGCAGGGCTCTGTCTCCCCTCCCCAGCTCTGCGAGGGGACTGGGGAGTGGCCATTCTAGCGGGGGCGGGGTGCTGTGTTCCCGAACCAACTCTAGAAGGGGACAGTGGAGGGGCAATTCCAGCGGGTGCAGGGCGCTGGCTTCCCTTCCCAGCTCTGGGAGGGGCCTGGGGAGTGGCGGTTCCAGCGGGGGCAGGGTGCTGGCTTCCCTCCTGTCATAAACAGAGGGTTAAGGGTTAATGTCACTTTTACCTGTAAAGGGTTAAGAAGCTCAGTGAACCTGGCTGACACCTGACCAAAGGACCGATCGGGGGACAGCATACTTTCAAATCTTGGTGGAGGGACGTTTTTGTTGTTCTGTTTGTTTTATTCTTTGTTCACTCTTGTGGCTAAGAGTGACTAGATGTGCAACCAGGTTTTCTCCAATCTTTCCGAATCAGTCTCTCATGTTTCAAAATAGTAAGTATAGCCAGGAATCGTGGATTAGTCTTATGTTTGTTTTCTTAACTTGTAAATGTGTCTTTTGCTGGAAGGATTTTTACTTCTGTTTGCTGTAACTTTGAATCACAGGCTGGGGATGGGGGAGGTCTCTCTAGGCTATATAAATCTGAATACCCTGTAAAACATTTTCCATCCTAATTTTACAGAGATAATTTTAACCTTTTCTTTCTTTAATTAAAAGCTTTCTTTTTTAAGAACCTGATTGATTTTTTCCCCTTGTTTTAAGACCCAAGGAGATTGGGTCTGAACGCACCAGAGATTGGTGGGGGGAAAAGGAGGGGGGGAAGGTTAATTCCTCTTTGTTTTAGAATCCAAGGAGTTTGGATCAGTGTAGCCTCTCAGAGTAACCCAGGGAAGGGAAAGTCTGGGGGAAAAAAGAGAAGGGGGAAGGCTAATTTCTCCTTGTGTTCAGATCCAAGGGGTTTGGGTCTCGGGTTCCCCAGGGAATGTTTTGGGGGAACAGGAAGTGTGCCAAACACGATATTTTTGGCTGGTGCCACCGTACCAAATTTAAGCTGGTAATTAAGATTAAAAGTGATCATGCAGGTCCCCACTTTTTGGACGCTAAAGTTCAAAGTGGGGAAAAAACCTTGATACCCCCCCAGAATGGACCTTGCCTGGGCGGACTCGCTGGGGGAAGAGCACAGAGTGTCAGAGGATGCTAAATCCTCCAAGGAAAGACCCAAGAGGTGAAGACGTGTGAGCTTCTTGCCCTAAAAATGTCTGTTCCAAGGGAGAGGAGGCTCGTCAAAGTCCTGATTGGCTTTGTGGGGCGCAGTACCAGAGCATCGCCTGGGGACTCCGTGACAACTGGTGGCAGAGGTGGGATGTACTGCACCCCGTGAATGGTGCTGCTTGAAGTAAGTGACTGGGGAGCAGTAAAACAAAGGGGGGATAATGAGGACCAGGTGTGCTGAAGGCTCAGAGATGGATGGTTTCAGGGAGCGGTTAACCTCTGGGAGTGTGTGACCAGCGAGAAGGACTGTTGGAGTAACGGGGTCCCCTTGAGGACTGCAGTGAGCAGTCTCAGGGGCGGAGGAGCTTGCCACTCTGCCCGGGGAGAGAGGATTTTTGCAGTAGCAGGGTCCCTCTGGGGATTGCAGGAGCAGTCCCAGGGGCAGAGGATTCTGCAGCTCGACCCTGGCAAAGAGGTGCTGATTAAGAGAAGGGCTGGCACACCAGGGGTTCTTCCTGGAAACCATGGGGAGTAAAGAGCACACAGGCCTGTGAGTCCAGAGCCACTTGGGAACGGTGAGGTGATGGCCTATCACCATCTCCTGTAGAAGGACATTGTGATCCTGTGCACAAAGAGAGGGTGACGCATGGGGAAGTTCACCAAGGCACAGTTAATCGTGAGTTGGAGAAGGACCCCTCTGAGGAGCAGATTCCTGACCCAGATGGGGCTACAAGAGGATTTGGGAGCAGCTGGAGAAGCAGCCAGGCATCCCCTAGAGTCTGATCCCCAACCAGATGATGGTTTTCACGATCGGGTTCCCCATCAGGGGATCGGAGACGGATGGGATGGGAGCAGAGTCCGAGAGAGCAAGAGGATCGTGAGAGAGAGCAAGAGTCTGATGAAAAGCTACAGGAGAAGCAGCAGCACCATGGACTGGGGATGGTGGAGCAGAGAGACATAGGGGGCTGCCCAAGGGTCAGTGGGGAAACACGCCTGGGGTGTCAAGACTCTGGGACAGAGAAAACTGTGGTGGTGCAGCCGCAGATGCTGAGGAGCTGTGGGACCTGGGTGAAGGTCCCCAGGGTGAAGCCCCTCGTCCTGCCTATGGCCCGGATCCCTGTGCAGACCCAGGAGGGTTCTGGCTGGCTGGTTGTTGGGGTTCTCCAGGATATCGTCTGGGAGGCCCTGTTGGGGGGTGAGCGTGTCTCTTTGGCACAGGATCCAGGCCCTGCTCCTGTAACGGCCGAGGGTTTGAATTCAAATACAAGGAATCAATTGGCTAGGATGGAAATGGTCAGTAAAAATGCAAACGACGTGGCTGGCAGGGGGGAAGGGCTGCTGGGATCAGGGTACCTGCCTACCTGTAACCAGCCCCCTGGGGCTGAGTGGGAGGGAGAGATGCTCCCCACCCCCCCTGCACACCGGAGAGGGGGCTCACGCTGGCTCTGATGCTGTGACCAAAGCAAGGAGTTCGCTTCCTGCCTCCACTCGAACCACCACTCCCTAAGTCCAAACCACAGCTGGGGAGGGATGCCAGCGTCTCGCCCCCGCTCGAGCGGCGACACCCCACGCCCCTCCCAGAGCTGGGGAGGGAAGGCAATGTCCCTCCCCCGCTCGAACCGCCACTTGCCAGGCCCCTTGCAGAGCTGGGCAGGGAAGCCAGCGCCCTGCCCTTCCTGGAACCGCCACACCCGAATCCCATCCCAGAGCTGGGGAGGGAAGCCAGTGCCCCACCCCTGCTTGAACCACCACTCTCCAGACCCCTACCAGAGCTGGGGAGGGAAGCCACCTCTCTCATAGGAACCTCTCCTTGTAACCTCTCCTCATGGACTGTACCGCACTCAGGTTATCCATGTCCCTTGGCCTCCGCAAGGAGGGATCTTTCTGCAACTTGGCCTGGAACTCAGCAGCTGGGACAGGGATGGGGACCTGCTCTCTCTCGTCGGCTGGGTCTGAGGCCGCAGCCTCTCTGAGCCGTGTCCCTGGGCGTTCCCTCCCCAGCAGGTTAGGGTCCTGCACCTCGGGCACAGTACCTTCCGTGTTGTCAGGGTGCAGTGCCCTTCGCTGACTCTGACTACGGGTCACGAGCAGGGCACCCCTGGTGTTGCTTGGCCAGACCTCTCATGTTTACGCTGGTTGTCCCACTCCTTCAGTCCTTGCCTCCTCTACTTGAGCTCTTCTTGTCTCAGCTCCCTGTCATGTTCCATCCACATCCATTCCAGGGACGAGGAGCTCCGCTGGGATGATCCCCTTCTGGCCACCGGGGTCAGGGTGCCCTCGGTATTCACTGGGTTTCCCCTAACCTCTTTCCTAGGTATAGGTGGGCAGGATGTCGCGGTGTCCTTGGCAGCAGTCTGGCCCCTCCCAGCCATGTCAGGCCCTGGGGCCCACGCTGCATCCGCTGGGCAGCTTCCCTCATCGACCGAGCTCTGTTCACCCGACAGATCCTTCTCCTCCAGCTGGGCAATTAGCTGTTCTTTGGTGGACCTCCCAATGCAAAGCCCCCCTGCTTGCACAGCTCCACCAGGTCTTTCTTAAGGTGCTTAGCATAAATCTTCCTGCTGGCCACTCGCCGGCCTGTGCTCTCAGCTTCCACTGGTTCCAGGGAGACCCCTTGTGCACCAGTCCTTTTTCCGGTCACCCCCTCTCTTCCAGGGTTAAGCTGCAAACTCCTCTACCCCTGGGACTGCTCCTGCAATCCCCTCGGGGGGCCCTCTTACTGCAAAGTCCTTCTCTCTGGTCACACAGTCCCAGTGATTAATCATCACCTTACCCCTTCTCTCTCTGACTCTTCAGCCACCTAGTCCTTGTCAGTCCCCTTTTTTTTACTGCTCCCCAGTCACTTACTGCAGGAAGTGCCGTCCATGGGCTGCAGTAAGTCCCGCCACTGCCACCAGTTGTCACGGAGTGCGGGGGAGTCGGGGCTCTGCACCCCTTTTCCTGCGATTCACCAGGACTCTCAGCCAGTCAGAAAAGCAGGTTTATTTAGACGCCAGAAACACAGTCCAAGACAGGTCTTGCAGGCCCAGACAAGAGGACCCCCCCAGTTAGGTCCATCTTGGGGCGCCAGGAGCACCACAGCCCCATTTGGAGAGGGGAGTCAGAGCCCTGTCTGTCCTTACCTTCCTCCCCCAGCCAGCTCCAGACTGCCAAACCCCCTCCAGCCCCTCCTTCTCTCTCAGTTGCTTTCCCCAGGCCAGGAGGTCACCTGATCCCTTTGTCTGAGAGGTGCTGGCTGGTGGATCTCTGCAAGGGGCGGTGATCAGCAGGGGGGGATCTTAGATCAGGTGTGCTTGATGGCACTAGCAGGCCACATGTGGGAAGGATTATGCAGCCCGAACCCTTTTGCTAGCCCAATACCCCTGGGGTTCAAACTGAGATTAGGTCTTTTCTCAGCACTCTGGGCTGCGATTGGGGCTTTCTTGGTTAAGATCCCCCCCTCTTGGCTTTTGGCCAGCTTTGGGTTTGGGCAGCCGCTCCTCACCTATTGGCCCAGATTCAACACCTCTGCCGTCCCCACCTTACACTTTTCAGCTTTTACTGTCAGTCCTGCCTCCTTGAGGCATCCCAGCCCCCTCTTCACCTGGGACACCTGTTCCTCCCAGGTCTGGCTAAAGACACACATGTTATTGTATGCCAGGGCCATGTTCTCCATTTCTCTCAGCTTCTCTAGAATCTCCCCAGGCCTAGGGATGGGGTAGGCATTGGACACTGTGATGGCTTTAAACTTTCAATAGTCCCCACTAAACCAGATCATCCTGTCTCCCTTGGAGATCAGCCCCACGGGTGAGGCCCATGGGCTGTTGAACGGCTGGATGCCATCTAAAGCCAGCAGGTCCTTGACCTCTCTCTCCAGGTTCTGGGCTGCTCTCCCAGTGACTCTGAACAGGGAACACCTGATGGGGAGATTGGGTCCCACTTCAGGGAAGAGATCCCCCTGGGGGTCTTCCCCCTTCTCCTCCCAATCCTCCCCTTCCAGGTTCAGGGGTCCCCTCACTCTCCTCCCATCCAGCAGCTCGAAAGGGAAGAACCCAGTGGATTTCTGGGGCTGCCTCCTGATTCCCCCCAGTTCTACTTCCCCTTGGGGAGCCCATTCCCAGTACAGGAATCCCTTCACCCACAGGACTCTGTCCCTGCAGCCTTCCCCAAGGGGGTTTGCAGAGCTGTGGCCAGCAAGTTCCCTCAGCTTCTCCAAGGAGGGATCCCTCGGCAGATCACCCCAATGGTTGGGATGGGCCTGGGAAGTTGCAGTAAGAGCGGGGGCGGGGCGCTGGCTTCCCTCCCCAGCTCTGGGAGGGGCCTGGAGAGAGGCGGTTGCAGCGGGGGCGGGGCGCTGTGTACTCCCTCCAACTCTGGCAGGGGACCGGAGAGTGGCTGCTCCAGCAGGGGCTGGGGGCTGGGTTCCCTCCCCAGCTCTAGTAGGGGCCTGGGGGGTGGCAGTTCGAGTGGGGCAGGGGCACTGGGTTCCCTCGCCAGCTCTGGGAGGGGAGAGGGGAGTGGCGGTTCCAGCGGGGGCGGGGCACTGGGTTCCCTCGCCAGCTCTGGGAGGGGAGAGGGGAGTGGTGGTACCAGCGGGGGCGGGGCACTGGGTTCCCTCGCCAGCTCTGGGAGGGGAGAGGGGAGTGGTGGTACCAGCGGGGGCGGGGCACTGGGTTCCCTCGCCAGCTCTGGGAGGGGAGAGGGGAGTGGCGGTTCCAGCGGGGGCCGTGTGACGGTGCTGCCCGTGGGAGCCAGCTGAGGTCACTCAATCAGGGCGAACTGCAAACAAAACAGGGCAGAGAATCCACAGCGAACTGGGGAGAAGCCGTTCCTGTGGGGTGGGGCGCTGAGTTCGCTCCCCGTCTCTGCGAGGGGAGAGTTCCCTCCCCGTCTCTGGGGAGCGACAGTTCCAGCGAGTGCGGGATGCTCGGCTCCCTCCCGGGCTCTCTGAGGGGACTGCTCCGGTAACGGTCCAGGGAACCAATTGGTTAGGATGGAAATGGTCAGTGAAAATGCAAGTGACGCAGTTGGCAGGGGGGAGGGGCTGCTGGGCTCAGGGTACCTGCCCCCCTGCACACCGGAGAGGGGGCTCATGATGGCTCTGATGCTGCGACCAAAGCAAGGAGCTCGCTGCCTGCCCCCCACGCCCCTCCCAGAGCTGGGGAGGGAATCCCGTGCCCCACCCCCGCTAGAACCGTCACTCCCCAGGCCCCTTCCAGAGCTGGGGAGGGAAGCCAGCTCCCCGCGCCCACTCAACCCGTCACTCCCTAGGCCTCTCCCATACCTCGACAGGGAAGTCAGCGCTCCAGCCCGCTGGAACGGCCTCTCCTCACTCCCCTCTCACAGCTGGGGAGGGAAACCAGCGCCACCCACATTGGAACCGCGGCTCCCCGCTCCCTCCACAGAGCTGGGGAGGGAACCAGCGCCCCGCCCCCGCTCAAACCGCCACTTCCCGCTCCCCACCAGAGTTGGGGAGGGAATCCAGCGTCCCTCCCCTGCTTGAACCGCCACTCCGCAGGCTTGTCCAGAGCTGGTGAGGGAAGCCAGCCCCCCGCCCCTGCTAGATCCGCCAGTCCCCAGGCCCCTCCCTGAGCCAGTGCCCCTCCCCCACTCGAACCGCCACTCCCCACTCCCCTCCCAGAGCTAGAGAGGGAAGCCAGCGCCCCGCCCCCGCTCCAACCGCCATTCTCCAGGCCCCTCCTTGAGGTGTGGAGGGAAGCCAGCGCCCCGCCCCCGCTCAAACTGCCACTTTCCGCTGCCCCCCAGAGTTAAAGAGCGAATCCAGCGCCCCTCCCCTGCTGGAACCGCCACTCCCCGCTCCCCTCCCAGAGCTGGAGAGGAAATCCAGCACCCTTCCCCCACTCAAACTGCCATTCCCCAGTCCCCATCCAAAGCTGGGGAAGGAAGCCAGCGCCCCCCACTCGCTGGAACCGCCACTCCCCAGACCCCCCACAGACTGGGGCGGGAAGCCAGCGCCCGGCTCCCGCTGGAACCGCCACTCCCCACGCCCCTACGAGAGCTGGGGATGGGAGCCACCTCTCCCACAGGAACCTCTCCTTGCAACCTCTCCTCATGGACTGTACCGCACTGAGGTCGGCCAGGTCCCTTGGTCTCCGCAAGGAGGGATCTCTCTGCAACTCGGCCTGGAACTCAGCAGCTGGCACAGGGATGGGGACCTGCTCTCTCTCGTCGGCTGTGTCTGAGGCCGCAGCCTCTCTGAGCTGTGTCCCTGGGCGTTCCCTCCCCACCAGGTTAGGGTCCTGCACCTCGGGCACAGTACCTTCCCCGTTGTCAGGGTGCAGTGCCCTTCGCTGACTCTGACTATGGGTCATGACCAGGGCACCCCGGGCGTTGCTTGGCCAGACCTCCAGGGCCCCCCCATTAACACCTCCGTGGGCAAATGTGGGTGTATCCCCACGTCCTTGGGCCCTCCTTGACCCCCCACTTCAGGTGTACCCTTGCCACGGGAACCTTGAATGAGGTCCCGCACACACCCATCGGGTCAGGTAGGTGTCGGGAACCATCCGATCTGAAGGCACCACCTCGGGCCGGGCCAGTGTCACCTCTGTACCCGTGTCCCAGTGACCTTCCTCCCATCTACCTCCAGGGAAACAAGGCACTCTCTCCGGAGGGGCAGCACCACTCCCACCCTGTAAACCAAAAACTCAGAGCCTGGAGCTGATATGGGGACCTCCTCCCTTTTTTACTGGTGGTACGCTGCCAGCCCCCCTTTCTTGGGAATGTTGCCCCTCATCCGACTGGGTCTTTACCCAGTCAACCCTCTGCGGGTTGGGTCTGCTCGGTCTGTCCCTGAGCTTGGGGCACTGGACCCGTATGTGGCCTCGTTGGCCACAGCGATAGCAGCCCATGTCTCGTGGGTCCCCTCCAGTGGGACGGATGGACCTGATGCTGGATGCTCCCTTTTGGTGGGGGTTCTCCATAGGCCCCCGCTGGGAGATCCCATGGTGACTCTCTCTCTGCGTTGAGGCAGGCTTGCTCCATCGAGACTCCTGCATGTTATCCCCTGCCCGACTGTCCACAAATTGGTCGGCCAGCTAGCCTGCGTGCTGCAGCTTCTCCGGCTTCTGGTCCATCAACCACAACCTCAGGTCGGACGGGCACTGCTCGTACAGGTGCTCCAGTATGAATAGGTCAAGCAGGTCCTCTTTAGTTTGGGCCCTCTTTCCTAGGTATAGGTTGGCAGGATGTCGCGGTGTCCTTGGCAGCAGTCTGGCCTCTCCCCGCCATGTCAGGCCCCTGGGCCCACGCTGCGTCCGCTGGGCAGCTTCTCTCATGGACCGAGCTCCTTTCACCCGAGCGATCCTTCTCCTCCAGCTGGGCAATTAGCTGTTCTTTGGTGGACCTCCCAATGCACAGCCCCCTCTGCTTGCACAGCTCCACCAGGTCTTTCTTAAGGCGCTTAGCACACATCTTCCTGCTGGCCACTCGCTGGCCTGTGCTCTCAGCTTCCACCGGTTCCAGGGAGACCCCTCGTGCACCAGCCCTTTTTCCGGTCACCCCCTCTCTGCCAGGGTCAAGCTGCAAACTCCTCTGCCCCTCGGACCGCTCCTGCAATCCCCCCGGGGGACACTGTTACTGCAAAGTCCTTCTCTCTGGTCACACACTCCCAGTGGTTAATCACCCCCTGACCCTGTCTCTCTCTGGTCCTTGTCAGTCCTCCTTTGTTTACTTCTCCCCAGTCACTTACTGCAGGAAGCGCCGTCCATGAGGTGCAGTAAATCCCACCACTGCCACCAGCTGTCACGGAGTGTGGAGGAGTTGGGGCCCTGCACCCCTTTTCCTGCAATTCACCAGGACTCTCAGCCAGCCAGTAAAGCAGAAGGTTTGTTTAGACGCCAGGAACACAGTCCAAGACAGGTCTTGCAGGCCCAGACAACAGGATCACCCCAGTTAGGTCCATCTTGGGGCCCCAGGAGCACCACAGCCCCATTTGGGTGGGGCTCAGAGCCCTGTCTGTCCTTCCCTTCCTCCCCCAGCCAGCTCCAGACTGCCAAACCCCCTCCAGCTCTTCCTTCTCTCTCAGTTACTTTCCCCGGGCCAGGAGGTCATCTGATCCCTTTGTCTCCAACACTTTCAGCTGGCACCTTTGCAGAGGAGGGACCCAGGCCATCAGTGGCTAGGAGATAGAGTGCCAGGCATTTTGGTGAACTGGCCCTTTGCTTTGCTAGATACTTAAGAACTGCCATGGGGACACTGAGGCACCAACACAGTATTCACAGACCACAGTAAGAACAGTCCAAGTTCGTCACACCACCTGGCTGCAGGGAAACTGGGATGTGCTGAGCTAAGGGAGGCAAAGGCTGAGGCCCTGAGAGTTTCCTGTGCTGAGTTCAACTCTCAATAAACCCTCCTGTTTTATGCTGGCTGAGAGTCACTCCAGGCTAGAGAACAGGAGGCATCAACATCTTCAGGGGTGAGGAGGCCCGGGGGGTCCAGAGCATGTGGACTCCCTGAGGGGGCCCACTGCAGAGACAGAAGTGCTAAAGCTCAGAGAGGTGTGGCTCCAGGATGTGGAGGGGCCTGACCCAGAGTGAGAGTGGACCCCCGAGAAGGGCTGTCGCACTGAAAGGGGCACCCCCCACGGACCGCATGGGGCCACGAGTGGGCACGATCTGTGAGTCTGTGACAGAACGTACGTGAAGGGAGTGTGGAGCAGGACGGGGGGATGGGGAACGATCAGATGCGAGGGGGGGCGGGACGCAGGGGCCAGTCGGATCTCGGGTTGTGGGATGCGGGGTGGTTAGACCTGAAGGGGCGGGATGTGGTTCGGGGGGTGGTTGGACCCTGAGGTGGGGCAAGTCAAGGGGCAAGGGGGCAGGTCGGACCCAGGCAGGGGGCATTTCACTGGGCCGGGGGGGCTGGAGGTGTGGTCGGGGGCACTTGGACGCAGATGGGGTGGGAGGCGAAGTAGACCAGGGAGGGGTGGGACACGCTGGGGAGGGTGTGAGACACAAGAGTTTGTGGGAAGGTGCCGGGGGGCAGGGGTCTGAGAGGCGCTGTCTGTGAGGTCTCTGTGGGGGGAGAGGATGAGCAGAGGGGTCTGAGAGGCGCTGGCTGGGGGATCCCAGCAGGCGGGGCTGAACGGGGGGGTCTGAGACAGACTGGCTGGGGGGGGTCTCTGCAGGGGGAAGGAATGAGTGGAGCGGTCTGAGAGGTGCTGCCTGGGAGGTCTCTGCAAGGGGCGGTGATCAGCAGGGGGGGTCTTAGGTCGGGTGTGCTTGATGGCACTAGCAGGCCGCATGTGGGAAGGATTATGCAGCATGAACCCTTTTGCCACCCCAATACCCCTGGGGTTCAAACTGAGATTGGCTCTTTTCCCAGCACTCTGGGCTGCGATTGGGGCTTTCTTGGTTCAGAGCTCCCCCTTTTGGCTTTTGGCCAGTTTTAGGTTTGGGCAGCCGCTCCCCACCTATTGGCCCAGATTCAACACCTCTGCCGTCCCCACCTTACACTTTTCAGCTTTTACCATCAGTCCTGCCTCCTTGAGGCAGCCCAGCCCCCTCTTCACCTGGGATACCTGTTCCTCCCAGGTCTGGCTAAAGACACACATGTCATTGTATGCCAGGGCCATGTTCTCCATTCCCCTCAGCTTCTCTAGAATCTCCCCAGGCCTAGGGATGGGGTAGGCATTGGACACTGTGATGGCTTTAAGGTATCGATGGTCCCCACTAAACCAGATCATCCTGTCTCCCTTGGGGATCCGCCCCACAGGTGAGGCCAATTGGCTGTTGAATTGCTGGATGCCATCTAAAGCCAGCAGGTCCTTGACCTCTCTCTCCAGGTTCTGGGCTGCTTTCCCAGTGACTCTGAACAGGGAACACCTCATGGAGAGATTGGGTCCCACCTCAGGGAAGAGATCCCCCAGGGGGTCTTCCCCCTTCTCCTCCCAATCCTCCCCCTTCCAGGTTCAGGGGTTCCCTCACTCTCCTCCCATCCAGCAGCTCGAAAGGGAAGAACCCAGTGGATTCCTGGGGCATCACCAGCTGCCTCCCGATTCCCTCCAGTTTTACTTCCCGTTGGGGAGCCCATTCCCGGTCAGGAATCCCTTCTCCCGCAGGACTCTGTCCCTGCAGCCTTTCCCAAGGAGGTTTGCAGAGCTGTGGGCAGCAAGTTCCCTCAGCTTCTCCGAAGAGGGATCCCTCGGCAGATCACCCCAATGGTTGGGAGGGGCCTGGGGAGAATTGGTAAGAGCGGGGGCAGGGCGCTGGCTTCCCTCCCCAGCTCTGGGAAGGGCCTGGAGAGAGGCGGTTGCAGCGGGGGTGGGGGGCTGGGATCCCTCCCCTGCTCTGGTAGAGGCCTGGGGGGTGGCGGTTCGAGCGGGGGCGGGGAGCTTGCATCCCTTCCCAGCTGTGGTAGAGGCCTGGGGGGTGGCGGTTTGATCGGGGGCAGGTCTCTGGGTTCCCTCCCCAACTCTGGAAGGGGCCTGTGGAGTGGCGATTAGAGCAGGGGCAGAGCACCAGCTGTTCTGGGAGGGGCCTGAAGAGTGGCGGTTCAAGCGGGGGCGGGGCACTGGTTTCGCTCCCTACCTCTGGGAGGAGCCTGGGGAGTTGCAGCTCCAGTGGGGGCGGGGCGCTGCCTTCCCTCCCCAGCTCTGTGAGGGACTGAGGAGCGGCCGTTCCAGCGGGGGCGGGGCGCTGGGTTCCCTCCCCAGCTATTAGAGGGGCATGGGGAGCGGCCGTTCCTGCGGGGGCGGGGCTCTGGGTTCCCCTCCGCAGCTATTAGAGGGGCATGGGGAGCGGCGGTTCCTGCGGGGGCGGGGCTCTGGGTTCCCCTCCCCAGCTATTAGAGGGGCATGGGGAGCGGCGGTTCCTGCGGGGGCGGGGCTCTGCGTTCCCCTCCCCAGCTATTAGAGGAGCATGGGGAGCGGCGGTTCCAGCGGGGGCAGGGTGCTGGCTTCTCTCGCCAGCTCTGGGTAGGACCTGTTGATTGGCGGTTCGAGTGGGGGTGGGGCGCTGGCTTCCTTCCCCAGCTCTTGGAGGGGCCTGGGGAGTGGTGGCTCCAGCGGGGGCGGGGAGCTGTCCTCCCTCCCCAGCTCTGCGAGGGGAGTGGGCGTCGGCCGTTGGGGCGGGGGCGGGGCACTGGCTTCCCTCCCCAGCTCTGCCAGGCAACTGAGCAACAGCAGTTCAAGCGGGGGCTGGGTGCTGGGATCCCTCCCAAGCTCTGCGAGGGGACTGAGGAGCGGCCGTTCCTGCGGGGGCGGAGCGCTGGGTTCCCTCTACAGCTGTGCGCGGGAACTGGGTAGTGGCCGTTCCTGCTGGGGCAGGGCAGTGCCATCCCTCCCCAGCACTACCAGGGGACTGGGGAGCGGCCGTTCCTACAGAGTCGGGGCGCTGGGTTCCCTCCCCAGCTCTTCCAGAGGACTGGGGAGCGGCCGTTCCTTGAGGGTCGGGGCGCTGCCTTCCCTCCCCAGCTCTGCGAATGGACTGTGGGGCCACCATTCCAGCAGGGGCGGGAACTGCTTTCCCTCCCCATCTCTGCGAGGGGACTGGGGAGCGGCCGTTCCTGCGGGGCTGGTGCGCTGGGTTCCCCTCCCAGCTCTGAGAGGGGACTGGGACGCGGTCTTTCCTGCAGGGGCGGGGCGCTAGGTTCCCTTCCCAGCTCCGCCAGGGGACTGGGGAGTGTCCGTTTGTGCGGGCGCAAGGCGCTGGCTTCCCTCCCCAGCTCTGGCAGGGGCCTGGGGAGTGGCGGTTTGAGTGGGGGCGGGGCGCTGGCGTCCTTCCCCAGCTCTGGAAGGTGCCTCGGGAGTAGCGGTTCGAGCGGGGTTGGGGCGTTGCCTTCCCTCCCCAGCTCTGGGAAGGGCCTGCAAAGTGACGGTTCCAGTAAGGGCAGGGCACTGGCTTTCCTCCCCAGCTCTGGGAGGGGCCTAGGGAATGACGGTTCGAGTGGGGGCAGGCAGCGAGCTCCTTGTTTTGGTCACAGCATCAGAGCCAGCGTGATCCCCCTCTCCGGTGTGCAGGAGGGCGGGGAGCATATCTCCCTCCCACTCAGCCCCAGGGGGCTGGTTACAGGTAGGCAGGTATCCTGAGCCCAGCAGCCCCTCCCCCCTGCCAGCCACGTCATTTGCATTTTCACTGACCATTTCCATCTTACCCAATTGGTTCCCTGGATTTGAATTCAAACCCTCTCCGTTACAGGAGCAGGGCCTGGATCCTGTCCCAAAGAGACACAGTCACCCCCCAACAGGGCCTCCCAGCCAATATCCTGGAGAACCCAAACAACCAGCCAGCCAGACCCCTCCTGGGTCTGCATAGGGATCCAGGCCATATGCAGGACGGGGGGCTTCACCCTGGGGACCTTCATCCAGGTCCCACAGCCCCTCAGCATCTGTGGCTGCACCACCACAGCTCTCTCTGTCCCAGGGTCTTGCCACCCCAGGCGTGTTTCCCCACTGACCCTTGGGCAGCCCCCTATGTCTCTCTGCTCCACTATCCCCAGTCCATGGTGCTGCTGCTTCTCCTGCAGCTTTTCCTCAGGCTCTTGCTCTCACAATCCTCTCGCACTCTCAGGCTCTGCTCCCATCCCATACGTCTTCAATCCCCTGATGGGGAACCCGATCGTGAAAACACTCATCTATTTGGAGACCAGACTCTCAGGGATGTCTGGCTGCTGCTCCAGCTGCTCCCAGATACTTTTGTAGCCCCATCTGGGTCAGGAATCTGCTCCTCAGACGTGTCCTTCTCCTCCCACTCACGATTAACTGTACCTTGGTGAACTTCCCCGTGCGTAACCCTCTTTGTGTACAGGATCACAATGTCCTTCTCAAGGAGATGGTGATAGGCCATCACCTCACCATTCCCAAGTGGCTCTGGATTGACAGGCCTGTGTGCTCTTGGCTCCCCCATGGTTTCCAGGAAGAACCCCTGGTGTGGCAGCCCCTTCTCGTGGTCACCCCCTCTTTGCCAGGGTCCAGCTGCAGACTCCTCCGCCCTCACATCATAGCAAAGGAGCTTTCTAGAAAGTTGGAAGAAACTATGAAAGAGGGGAAGAGACATCATGGCTTGGCGTGTCTCCCCCACAAATCAACAGCTGGAAACACACCTGGATGACAAAACTGATTCATAAATCAGAAGATAATAATAATAATAATAATACATTCAAACCAAGTCCCCAAATGGCTAGTACTGGTTTTTCAGCTGAAGATTTTCAGTTTGGGGAATTTTGTTTTCCCAATCAGACCTTGCCAAGGGAATCAGGGAGAAAATGTTTGAGTTGCCTCCTTCAGAACAGCTTAGCCTAGACACTCTAGGTGTGGGTCACTGTCATGGCCTTGCTGAGAACTGGGGTATTTTAATAATTTGGGGAGGTCTCAGGGTGTTTGGAGGAGATTATGAGGCTGTTACGTTTTGAGATAAAAGCTAAGACATACAGGACTAGAGAATTTTATTTTTAGAAATGTGAAATTTAGACATTTTGTTTAAAGCAAGGGGGTTTTTGAGCAGGCTTTTGTTTGCAGGGGAGATGGTTGTTTAGAAAGGAGGAGTGAAGACTAAACACATCCAATGAAGATGAGATTGGAACCCATGCGTGCAGAGCACAATGGATTAGCAGTCTATTGCCTTAGCCACTCAGTCACCTCAGCTAAGATGTCACGAAATGGACAAGATGAGAAATCTAAGGCCAGCAGAGACAGGGACACTAAGGTGTTTTTAAATATTAAGTGGAAGCAGGGGCTGAATGAGCTCCCCCCTCACACCTAGTGACCAGCTGTGGGAAAGGCTTCAGGAACAGACCGTGTTTGCATAGACACACCTACTCTGCCTAGGTATGCAGCATCATGGGGCTGCTTTCCCAAAATGACCAGTTTTGGCTGGTGGTGGGTTACAAATCACTTTAGGATTGAATGGAATGAAATGTTATTATCCTTCCTGTATGATTGAAGGGCAGCAGAACATACCTAGTCCGTCCTGATGGAGGGGTGGGTGGGTGGATGAGGAAGAGCTTTTATTGGACTTTGTAGAAGTGATTGAGGACATCACCCTAAACCAGTGGTCCCCAAACATTTCACACTGTGCCCTCTTAACCATGGCGGTGGACCCTTGGAAGCCGCAGTCAAGAACCGAGGCTGGTAGTGGGGCTATTGCTTGCTGGAGAGAGAGGTGCAGACGGGTAAAGGGGTCAAGGCCAAGCTGGAAGCCAGAGCCCCAGGATAAGGGTGGGGTTGGGGAAGAGCTGGGACAGAGTGAGGCTGAATGGTGCTTCCTCCATGGGGGCTGGCCATGAGGTGCCCCCAAGAATGTTCCTCTGTGTCCCCCTAGGAGTCATGCCCCACATTTTGGGAACCACTGAACCCTACTTGCTAAGCAGGGCTAGTGATGCCAAAGCCCAGGGAAAGGGAGAACAAGTGCAGGGCCCCCAGCACTGGAACCATGTGAAGGGGCTGCAGAAGAGGGGCAGTGGCTGGTGGCACAGGGAGTTAAGGACAAAGGGGGCACAGGAGGGGGCAAGATTAGGGGTGAAGGAGGTGCAAGGGTTGGGCTTGCAGGAGCTAGCAGTAAAGGGGGAGTGGGGATCATTCAGGGGCAATGAGGAAGTGCCAAAGTACAAGTTTTGCCCAGGGCACCATTTTCCCTAATGCTGGTCTGAGCAAACAATTGGAAATAACCCTTCAGTGAGACCAGAACCATAGTGTAGAAAAGCCCCTTTGTTAAGTGGTTGTGGCTGAGTGCTTAGGGAGCTGGGTTAAAAAACAACAGGCATCTCTCTGTGGAGGTTTGATTCTTGCCTGCTAGGCAAGGTTGGTGTGTGGTGTCTGCATGGCTGTATTTTCAGTGTCTGATAACCCATGGTGCCACAGGGAGCCAAGTCTAGACACATTCAAAGGCTCTTTGCCAGGGTTTCTCAAACTTCCTTTCACTACAACCCCCTTCTGCTGAAAACCACCTTACTACATGGCCCTGGAAAGAGGGACCAAGCCCCTCCACACTGAGCAGAGGCAGAGGAGACAAAGCCTGAGCCCTGCCCCAGTTGGGGGAGGGCGAAAAGCAGAGCTTGAGGGATTCAGCCCTGGGTGGTGGGACTCAGACTTTTGGCTTCAGCCCCAGGCACCAACAAGTCTAATGCCAGCCCTTGCAACCCCATTAAACAGGGTCACATCTCACATTGGGATCCTGACATAGTTTGAGAATCACTGCTCTATGCTCAGGGGAGGGAGTTTTCCTGTGGGTGTAGCTGATTCACTTCCCCAAGAAGTGGCAGCTATGTCAGTGGGAGAAGCTATATCGGTGGGTGTGCAAGTTGTGGTGTTTACCACATTTAAGAAGTTTAATAAAACCCCATTTTTAAAACCATCTGTGGTCTGGGAATGGTGAAGGACGTCGATGAAGCAGGGTTTGTCCTTCAAAGTCCTGGAGATCACGATTCCATGCACCTGTTGTCATGAGGATATAGCTCAGTGGTAGAGTGTTTGTTTGCAGCTCATGGGGTCCTCACTTCAAACCCCAGTGTTCTTCTATAACTCTCTTTCTTTTTTTAAAAAAAAAGGAAAACATTTTCATTTCCATTCTCCATTATGTTCAGGAACTCCACTATATGGGGGGCTTGATATGAATGTAAACATTCAACATTTCACTGTCCAAATGCATAAAAACCTAGCGAAGCTGTCCATCAGCTGAAATCAGTTCCAATCCTCTTAGCGTCTAGTTTATGTTTTCATCAATTAAATAAAGGTATCATATGAATGTGCATTTGCAGATCCCTCTTCTCCAGGAGCTATGTTGTGCAGAAGAACAAGAACCACATCCAGTTGGGGTTCAGGATTCTGATGAGCAAAGAGCCAACAAATGTTCTGAGGGCTGGAGAAAAATGCCTTCTAGTGAGCTATTGAACGAGCTCAACCTGTTTAGCTTATCAAAAGAAGATTGAAAGGTGACTTCATTGAAGTGTTGAAGGGCCTTAATGGAGAGAAAAGATTGGGTATGAAAGGGCTCTTTAGTCTAGCAGAGAAAGTCATAACAAGACCCAATGGCTGGAAGGTGAAAAGAGACAAATTCATATTACAGATAAGACACAAATATGCAACAGCGAGGATGATTCACCACAGGAACAAGCTACCAAGGAAAGTGGTGGATTTGCCATCTCCTGATGTCATTTAATGAAAACTAGATGCCTTTGTGGAATGTGTTTGCCCCAAAAGTAGCTATTGTGTCATACAGGAGGCCTGCGCTATGCAGGGGGTCAGATTAGATGCTCTAATGGTCTCTTCTGGCCATAAAGTTGACTAATTTCTGAAAAACTGAGTGTAGTGCTGGGAGAAGCGTCTGATGTATTACTGTCTAGCCGGCTTGCTTCCTAGAACGAATGCTCCTTGAGTGGGGTGATCCACAGGGAGTAGCTCAAACCTCCAAAGTGCCTGGCCAGGGGCAGGACGTTATCACAGCAAGGGAGGGGTGTGGCAGTGACATCACAAAGGCCTTTTGCAGGACCTCACACTATTGGTCAAAGGTGGTGGGGAGGTGGTGACCTCACAGAAAGATGCAACATCAGCCAGGTAGGACAGGGGCGAAGGGCCGGGGAAACCTCAGAGACCTCTGCGGCTTTGCTTCAGCAAGTCTCCTTCTCCAGGTCTCTCTTTGAGGACTGAGAGAGTATTCAGGTTCATGGACGTGAGCGCCAGGAGGAACCTCTTTTGAGTTTTCTCCTTCCCTTTTTGTGATTTTACTAGAAAACAGATGTCCCTGTTTAGAAGGTAAGAGCCTCCTCGAGGTTTGAAACCTGTTCAGTCTGATCTCTCTGTTGATAGTTGAAATCTAGGCATGGAAAATACACGTTTAAGGATGCAGAATTTTATTCTGCACCTGGGATTTTGTCCTTTAGAATCACTGGGACATTAGGGTTTGTCCTTTTTGTTTCACCTTTTCCTCCATCCATCCCTCCCTCCTTTCTCTTTGTCTCTTTCTTCTTTTGTCCTTTCACCTGTTCCCCTCCCAACACCAGGAGCAGTGTGTGTGTGTGTGTGTGTTGCGGGGGAGTGCTCGGCAGCACACACTGTGGGAGGTCCACCCAGAAATGTGGAGCTGAAATAGTGCTCGGGCAGTGATCCCCACTGGTGACTTGGGCCATCCTTTGGGCTCTCTGGTGAAAACCCTCGGCCTCCTGTTCTCAGTCTCTACCCTGATTGGCTGAGCAGGGGGTTATTGACAGGGAGGAGACTCAGATCCTTGTTGCTTTCTTTGAAGACCAAGGAAATAAGTCAGAACCAGTTATATGTTTGATGAATTCTGCTGCTTCAGTGCATTAATAGTCTCTGAATAGTTCATGATTCTCTCTAACATTGCAGTTCTCCTACAATACTTGCTGAATAATTACTGTGCAGTGTTGGTCTGCAGCTCATTTGAGAACACTTTACTAAAGTCAGTCAATGTTTGAAATTCAAGATCTGATGGTTAGTTTGAAAATCAGGGCTCTTGGGTCCTATTCCCAACTCTGCCACTGGCTGGCTGTGTGACCTAAGACAAGTCAATTCTCCTTTCTCAGCCTTAGCTTCTCCCTCTTTCAAGTACGGATAATAAGGATCCGCTTCTACCTACCTCTCGGTGGGTGGAGGATGGGGATCCATTGGAGAGTGTCACTAGGGGTAGTGCACAATATGAGGTGTCCTATTACCTTTGCTCAGAGCAAATTATGACATAATAGACTAGCTGAAATAGTCTCTTTTATTTGTATTTTTTTTTTATTTTGAAATTGTTAAGAGCAGCAATTACTTAGCTCAGAGTGAAGCATCTTATCTCATGTTTGTAATCTAAGTGTCTCCTCTTTGTGTGCAATGAGGCAATTTAACACACTCTGACAAACAGAAGATGCTTTTGTTTTGCAACAAAATATTTTTGCAAAGAACTTTCATCCCATTTATTTTGATTTCGAGAAAGAAAGTAGTTTAGTCTGAATGGAATTTTCTGATAGAAATGGTATCAATTAAATTTCTCCACCATCTCAATTCCTGAGCTCTATCCCTGCCTCTGGGGAATGGAGGTTTCCTGGTTGTTAGAACAGGAGTCAGGACCGGTGGCTTCTCTTTCTGGCTCTGCCACCGCCTTGCTGTGTAGGCCCTTGGGTAGGTCACTTCCCTTCTCTGGACCTCAGGCGCCTCCCCATCTGTCCAATGGGAACAGGGACAGTTCTCGAACTCTGGGCAGTCCTTAGCCTGGGTGATATAAGGGGCGTTCAAACCCTCTGTGAAGGAGAAAGGGGAGTTTCCCGGTGTTTAGCACCAAGGAATTCTGAAGTTTGCTAAAATGTCTAGTCTGTGGAAACAAGAAATGGTTGGGGCAAAACTTTTTAACCACTGCCTTTTTTAAAGCCCATTCATGGATGTGTGTTCCTATCTCTCAGGTACCTGGGGTTCTTTGCCAGGAGGAGAGAAGAGGTTCCTGCCTCTGTTTTTGTGGCCTTAACAAACCAGGTGTTGTGCTCCAGTTCTCGTCTGAGATCCCTGAAGAAGAACATCTTCCCACCCTTCAACAAGACAGGACCTATCTTTAAAAGGGAACAAAGAGAACTCTGAGACTTACTAGCTCGCCTCACTTCCATAGCTGGAGAGATACTGGAGTACATTCTTAAACTATCAGTTTGTCAGCAGCACCAACAGGATAGTTTGGTTCTTAGGACTAGTGAGCATGGATTTGTCAAGAACAAATCATTCCAAACCAATCCTCTTTCCTTCTTCGGCAGGGTTCCGGGCCTACTGAAGGTGGGTAGACAGTAGATGGGATCTAGCTCGGTGTTACTAAGGCTTTTGACACAGTCCCGTAGGACAGTCTCACAAGCAAACCAGGGAAATGTGGTCTAGATGCAATCAGTGTGATGTGGGTGCAGAGCTGGTTGAAAGCCCAGACTCCAAGAGCCCTTCTCCATATCTGGCTGTCCAACAGAGAGGATGTACCTGTTGGGTCTGGCAGGGATCAGTCCGGGGTCTGGTACTATTCAATATTTTCATTATTGATTTGGAAAATGGAGTGGAGAGCATGCTTCTAAAATTTGCAAATGACACCAAGCACTTTGGATCACAGGACTGGAATTCAAAATGCCCTTAACAAACTGGAGAATTGGTCTTCTTGAGCCAAACTCCATGGCTGGGCCCCTCTCTCTAGACTGGGATGAAGTGCAACCCCAGAGCCAAACACTCCTCCTCCTGGGCAGTGCGCTCCGTCCTTGAATGGTCAGATGCTGATTAGCACTGTCAGAGCAGCTTTGTCTGGGAGATTCCCAGCACTTTTCAATAGCGGGAAAGAATGAAATCCCATCAATGGAACTCAGGAGTCCTGACTCCCAGTCCCCTGGTCCAGTGTCTCCAGCGGAGCACACTCCCTCTCATAGGCAGGGGGAGCGGCCATGACGGCCTGCTTGTAATTGCCAGCTGTGGGAGGGAGTGTGCAGCAGTGCTTAGCAAAGGGGCCTGGAAAGAAGGACTGCTGGGTCCCATCTATACTTCTGACACTTGGTGTGACCCTGAGTCAGTAGCTTCCCCTCCCCAGGTTTGTTTCTCATCAGTAGGGTTGGGGTTGCAGTTCTGACAGCCCAGGGGGGTTGGGAGGCTCCAGGAAGGTGTGTAAAGTGCTGGGATTTCAGGATCCCGGAGGCGCTGTCACCCCTGCACTAGGGTGATGTTCTGCACCCCCTGCTGCTGGCCAAGTTTCTCCTTTCCCTGGCAATAAGACAGACTCTTGTTTTCACAGCCAGCTGATCGCCCAGTGTCATCACCCTGCCTGCTGGCTGGGCAGGGTAACTCCTCAGGTCACCACCCTCCTCTCCAGCCTGTCTTGGGCTTGGAGAGTGAGGAGAAGGGCGAGGGATGACATTGAACATCCCCCATCCATCGCTTCATCACCAGAGCAAGTGAGTGGCATTAGGGCTCCATGGTGGCATCCCCTGTCTGTCTGGGAAGAGGCAGAAAGAGGGGGAGAGAATCTCTCCCAAAGGACATTAGTTTTGCAAACAGCCCCCAGAAGCCCCTCACTCTCAGACTGGGGAGGGGCTTCTCCAGAGCCGTCTCCAGCGTGTTTGGCAAGGTCCCAGCAATGGGGCTCCCATCCCTTCCCTTGTGGGAGACTGTTCCCCAGGCTGAGAGTCTCTGAGCTGGGCCAGACCCGGGGAACTGCTGAGCATGGAAATCAATGGGAAACGAAGGGGCCCTGGCCTTGCTATGTCTAGGGACTTTGAAGTGGGGAATGGTTTCCCAGGAGAAGTCTGGACTCCTGAGTTCTGTTCCTTCTCTAGCCTGGGTGGGGAATGGGTGGGAGGAAGTGTGAGTGTGTCCTGGGCTGGCAGGAGGGAGCTGCTTGTCCAAAGTGACCAGTGGTCTTTGTGACTGACCCCAGTGCTCGAAAAGGACGAGACTCCCCGGTTCTTGCAGCCCCAGGGATGACGAGGGGGAAGGTTGAGGGGGAGCAGATCATGCAATGAACTCCTGCCAGTGTGTGTAGCTTGCACTCCCTGCTCCCCCGTGGGGGGAGGAGGAGCTGCTCTGGCTGGGGCAGGGATGGGGAGAGACCAAACAAGTTGGTTAGTGAGAGGCTGCCTTGACCCCAGACTCACATCTGCTCCCCGCTCGGTTCCAGGATGACCAGGCTCCTGAGGATGTTCAGGAAGAAGGCTCTGCAGGCGGCTCCAGAGCCTGTGGAAAGCAGCTGCCATCTTCCCCAGGAGCCGAGTGGCCCAACCGTCCCCAATGGCGGGGAAGGAGCTCGCGGCCGGGCCAGGAGGTGGAAGTGCCCAGCCTTCTGGAAGAGGAAACCTGCTCCCGGTGCAGGCGCCGAGGTGGGAGAGGCACCGTCAAGGCCAAAATGGAGCTGGGCCAGGATGCAGCTGGGCAAGCAGGACCCAGCCCTGGTGCAGAACCGGGCAGGGTGGTTCCGAGGCTTGTTGTGTGGGCAGCAGCAGCCCCAGGAGCCCAGCCCCGATTTCCAGCAGGAGACATCGCCCTGCCCAGTCAGTGGGGACCTTCCAGCCTTCCCAGGGCAGGAGGTGGAGGATCCCTCTCCCAGCCCCAGCAGCTCGGCCCGCTTCCTGTGGGACAACAGCAGCACCTGGAACTTGGACAGCAGCGAGGCCGACAGACGCTTCTGCTTTATTCCAGGTGAGGAGCCTGGCTGGGCTCGGAGGGGTAAGGAAGGGGCTGTGAACACTCCGGGCCCAGGCCCTCGAGCAGTGCTATGGGGGTGGGTCCCCAGCTCAGGTGTCTGGCCTGAGCCACTGAACCCCACTGACACCAGATGCTGCCACTTTATTCCTTGATGCCCCATTGGGTTGGGGGGAAGTGTGGGAGGCACATCCCAGGGAGTCCAGGATTGTGGGTGGAGGGGTCTCTTTGCTATGGACTCCTGAAGGACTTGGGGGCTGATGACACTGAGGCTACTTGGAATCAAATGCATTTGAGATACAAGTACATAGCCCATATTCATAACTTCAAATACAAAAATGGAACGCACAGCCAGCAAAATTATAACCAGCAAATCATAACCTTGTCATAGACACCTCACACGACAACCTTTGCACAATATTTGCTGCACATATATAACAGTGGTGGCAACAATGATCCCTACGGTCCCAGTTCATATTAATAACGTCACAGAAGGCTATAGAGAAGTGGGAGAGAGGTGTCTTCCAGCCGGCGTGTCTCATCCATTTCCCCCTTGCCGCTTGGGCCGAGGTGGGAAGGGAGCAAAACATCCCCGGCTGAAGATTTTGCGCTCGACCTTGAAGATTAAGCCCAACCCCCCGGCATGGCTAGGTCAGGGTTGTCCTGGGCTCTGGGGGCAGAGGGCTGAGCTGGGAGAAGGGGCAGATGAGGGGATTTTGTCTCTGATAGATAAGGGCTTTGTCAGGAGAAAGCTGTAGGTCACATGCTGGGGGTGTCAGTGAGATTTGAGCTGGGGTAGCAGCAGCAGGGAAGCAGTGTGTGTGTGTGTGGGGGGGGGGATTCACTTGGTAAAAATGAAACTCCCAAGCCGCTCCCTTTGCTGGAGCAAAAGCCTCTCATTTATCTCCTCAACTCCCTTCCATGAAAATCTCCACCCCTCCCCTGGTGCTGAGAGACCCTCTTTACTCCCATGGAGATTTGTAATTGTTCTAACTCTTCCTTTGCCTTGTCCAAATTGTTTTCCCAGAAAAATGATCAAGGACATTTCAAATGAGAAAAACAAACGAAACCAGAGAAACTCCCACCACACACAGTTTGGGTCTGAATTTTTCTACTGAAATTTGGAGATAATAAAACTCCTTCCTCTGTTGGCCAGAAACCAAAGCTAGACCTCCCCTGCTGTAGCTGTGACTTCTGCGACCAAACCACCAATGCACTGTCTCCTCTTGTGAGACATTTCTCTGCACAATACTGCTGCTAATCCAGTTATTGACTCCAGGAAACATTTTCCTTAGCCTGGTTCCGTGTGTCACTGGTTTCTATAGCAAAGGTCAGTCCCTAGCCCTGTGGTCCGGACATCCTCATTCGCATCAGGCTTCAAGTTGAGAATAATTTCCTATTCCCGCTCTGTGGGAGGGGAGACTTTTAAACGCGCTCTCTGTGCGACTGCACATGGCTAAGCAAAGAGAACAAACCCAAATCCCCCCTGTGCTTTGGGAGCCAGGTTTGCGGTGGGAATTCTGTAGTTCAGATGACTTCACACCTGGTCATTGTGATTCTTTACCAGTTTCTCTGGCATTGGGGCACCTTTACACTTCAGCTGTGATGGCTGAGTGGTTAAGGTGTTGGAGTTGAAATCCAATAGGGTTCCTCTGCGCAGGTTCAAATCCTGCTCACAGCGAGGCCTGTGTTTTAGCCAGTATCTTATCCGAGCAATTCCCTGTGTACAACCCCCTGAGACACTCTCAAGTCTTTCCCCACCCCAAGTAAATCCTCTTCTGCTCCTTTCATAGAGATGCCTGGGACACCACCTCCCCCTGTGTCCCTGAGGTGTCAGGCAAACTCTCAGTGCCTGTAGCCTCTGCCACTCACCTAGTGCCCCATAGATCAGCCATAACCCTGGTTCTGCTCCTCTCTCTAGTGTGTGAAAGGAGCCAAGTCAGTGACTCCATGGGATTTGCCCCGGACACCTCTAGGGCCGGCCCTGAAGGGAAGCACTGACTATCACAGTGACAATACAACTGACCAGCATTGCGGGGGAGGCTGAGGGAGATCCGCACTCATCAGGTCTCTTCTCTCCCCCAAGGTGAGCCAGACACTGCTCTCTCCTGACTCTCACTCTAGCAGCTGGACACTAAGGAACCATTTCCCCACAGCAAGTGCATTGAGTGCCCCTGTGGTGCTGGGGGGGGGCCTGGCGCTGCTGCTGGCTCTGGGGCTGGCAGGGGGGTTGATGTCTGCACAGACTCTCAGCTGCCAGGCCGGAGGGGACACTTGAGACCTTACCAGACTGTCTCATTGAAGACGGTGGGTTGAAAGACCTATACAGACGCTCTCCAGAGCACGGAGCAACATCCGCCCATGCAGCCAGGCAATGAGCATTTCTCACAGCCTGGAGCCAAGGGTGAGGTGGCAGCTACTGTTCCAGCTCCTGGGGGACAGGCCCTGTCAGCTAACAGACACTTCTTACTCACCATAGCTAAGGGCGCCGGGTTCCTCCAGTGGGGGTGTGAAGCAGCCATTCTTTTCCTGTCCTTTTTGTGTGCGACTGCTGACAAAAACATCCCAGATAGAGAAGCAACAGGCCAAAATACTGTCATGCAACTGCCAAAGTAGCTCAGTTGGGAGAGCGTTAGACTGAAGATCTCCAGGTCCCTGGTTCAATCCTGGGCTTTGGCAGGCCCTGTCATTATGTTTTGTGCAGAGATGGCTTGCCCTCTGGGAGCACTCTCTACTGAGAAGAGTAGACAGGCCTGTAACTAGACCGGATCGGGAGAACAGAAGAGTGTGCTGTCTGCCGGGGGCTAAGATACAGGATGTGGACTTGAGCCTGAATACGATCTTAGCGGGAGCGGGAAAAAATCCGTTGATTATCCTTCATGTGGGAACGAACGATACAGCTAGTTACTCACTGGACTGTATCAAGGAGGACTATTTCAGACTGGGGAAGAGGCTTAAAGACATCGAGGCTCAGGTGATCTTCAGTGGGATTCTGCCGGTTCCTAGAGCGGGGCGACGAAGGAGGGACAAGATTATGGCGATCAACAGATGGCTCAGGGAGTGGTGTTACAAGGAGGGCTTTGGGATGTACGGTCACTGGGACGCGTTTACGGATAGACAACTGTTTGCTCAGGATGGACTTCATCTCAGCAAGGAGGGAAATAGGATTCTAGGATGGAGGCTCGCCGACCTCATCAAGAGGGCTTTAAACTAGAAAGTTGGGGGAGATGGTTGGGAAATGTTCGGGAGATCTCCACGCCAGAACATAACCTGGAGAGGGAAGTAAACAAAGTGAGCGGGGATACCCTTGCGGCCCCAAGATTTGATCCAAGGAGGAATAGTGGAGTAGAAACCAGAGTAACGGGCGATGCTGGTGGCAGACAGTTTGTGCACGACGGGGGAAAGAATGTCACTGACGCCAAACGCCGAAAATTAAAAGGTTTGTACACTAATGCGAGGAGCCTAGGTAACAAGATGGAGGAACTGGAGTTACTCGTGCAGGAAGTGAAGCCGGATATTATAGGGATTACCGAAACCTGGTGGAATAGTACTCATGACTGGAGCACGGGTATTGAAGGCTATGTGCTGTTCAGAAAAGACAGGAAGAAAGGCAAAGGTGGGGGAGTAGCCTTGTACATCAATGATGAAATTAAATGTAGCGAAATAAGATGCGATGGAATGGATAAGACGGAGTCCGTCTGGGCAAAAATCACGCTGGGGAAAAAAGCAACTAGAGCTTCCCCTGAGATAGTGCTTGGGGTGTGCTACAGACCGCCGGGATCGGATTGGGATATGGATAGAGACCTCTTTAATGTCTTTAATGAAGTAAACACAAAGGGGAAATGTGTGATTATGGGGGACTTCAACTTCCCGGATATAGACTGGAGGACGAGTACTTGCACGAATAATAGGGGTCAGATTTTTCTGGATGTGATAGCGGATGGATTTCTTCATCAAGTAGTTGAAGCACCTACGAGAGGGGATGCCATTTTAGACTTGGTGTTGGTGAGCAGTGAGGACCTCGTAGAAGAAATGGTGGTAGGGGACAACCTTGGTTCGAGTGATCATGAGCTGATTCAGTTCAAACTAGATGGAAGGATAAACAAATGTAGATCTGCGATTAGGGTTTTTGACTTCTCGAGGGCTAATTTTAAAGAGTTAAGGAAATTAGTTAGGGAAGTGGATTGGACGGAGGAATTAGTGGATTTAAATGTGGAGGAGGCCTGGAATTACTTTAAGTCACAGCTGCGGAGACTGTTGGAAGCCTGCATCCCGAGAAAGGGGAAAAGAACCATGGGCAGGAGTTGCAGGCCAAACTGGATGAGCAAGCAACTCAGAGAGGGGATTAGACAAAAGCAGAAAGCTTACAGGGAGTGGAAGGAAGGCAGGATCAGTAAAGAAAGCTACCTTGCTGAGGTCAGAACATGTAGGGATAAAGTGAGGAAGGCTAAAAGCCGCATTGAACTGGAACTTGCAAAGGGAATCAAAACGAATAGTAAAAGGTTCTACAGCCACATAAATAAGAAGAAAACAAAGAAAGAAGAAGTGGGGCCGCTATACACTGAGGATGGAATGGAGGTTAAGGATAACCTAGGCATGGCCCAACATCTAAACAAGTACTTTGCCTCGGTTTTTAATAAGACTAGTGAGGAACCTTGCGATGATGGAGGGATGATAAACGGGAATGTGGATATGGAAGTGGATATTACTGCAACTGAGGTAGAGGCCGTACTTGAACAGCTCGATGGGTCGAAGTCGGAGGGCCTGGACAATCTCCACCCGAGGATATTAAAGGAACTGGCGCGTGAAATTGCGAGCCCGTTAGCGAGAATTTTTAAGCGATCGATAATCTCGGGTGTTGTGCCGTATGACTGGAGGATTGCTAATGTAGTTCCTATTTTTAAGAAAGGGAAAAAGAGTGATCCGGGTAATTATAGGCCTGTAAGCTTGACGTCTGTAGTATGTAAGGTCTTGGAAAAAATTTTAAGGGAGAAAGTAGTTAAGGACATAGAGGTCAATGGTAATTGGGACGAATTGCAACACGGATTTACTAAAGGTAGATCGTGCCAAACCAATCTGATCTCCTTCTTTGAGAAGGTGACGGATTACTTAGATAAAGGAAATGCGGTAGATATAATTTACCTAGATTTCAGTAAGGCGTTCGACACGGTTCCGCACAGGGAGCTGTTAGTTAAATTGGAAAAGCTGGGAGTGAATATGAAAGTTGTAAGGTGGATAAGGAACTGGTTAAAGGGGAGACTCCAGAGGGTCGTATTGAAAGGTGAACTGTCGGACTGGAAGGAGGTCACCAGTGGAGTCCCTCAAGGATCGGTTTTGGGACCAATCTTATTTAACCTTTTTATTACTGACCTTGGCACAAAGAGCGGGAATGTGCTAATAAAGTTCGCGGATGACACGAAGCTGGGGGGTATTGCTAACACGGAGAAGGACAGGGATACTATTCAAGAAGATCTGAACCACCTTGTAAACTGGAGTAATAGGAATAGGATGAAATACAATAGTGAAAAGTGCAAGGTCATGCATTTAGGAATTAATAATAAGAATTTTGGATATACGTTGGGGGAGCATCAGTTGGAAGCGACGGAGGAAGAGAAGGACCTTGGGGTACTGGTTGATAGCAGAATGACTATGAGTCGCCAATGTGATACGGCTGTTAAAAAAGCAAATGCGATTTTGGGATGCATCAGGCGGGGTATTTCCTGCAAGGATAAGGAGGTGTTAGTACCGTTGTATACGGCGTTGGTGAGACCCCATCTGGAATACTGTGTGCAGTTCTGGTGTCCCATGTTCAAGAAGGATGAATTCAAACTGGAACAGGTTCAGAGACGGGCTATGAGGATGATCCGAGGAATGGAAAAACTGCCTTATGAAAGGAGACTCAAAGAGCTTGGCTTGTTTAGCCTGGCCAAAAGAAGGCTGAGGGGGGATATGCTCGCCCTATATAAATATATCAAGGGGGTTAACGTTAGGGAGGGAGAGGAATTATTTAAGTTTAGTACTAATGTAGCCACGAGGACGAATGGGTATAAACTGGATATTAGGAAGTTTAGACTTGAAATTAGACAAAGGTTTCTGACCATTAGGGGAGTGAAGTTCTGGAATAGCCTTCCGAGGGAAGTAGTAGGGGCAAAAGACTTTCCTGGCTTTAAGACAAAGCTTGATAAGTATATGGAGGGGATGTTATGATAGGATCGTTAATTTGGGCAATTGATCTTGAATTACCACCAGACAGGTCTGCTCAGTGGTCTGCGGGGAGATGTTGCATGCGATGGGTACTGAGTTGCTGCGGAGAACTCCTTCTTGGGTGCTGGCTGGTGACTCTTGCCCACATGCTCAGGGTTTAGCTGATCGCCATATTTGGGGTCGGAAAGGAATTTTCCTCCAGGGCGGATTGGCAGGTGCCCTGGAGGTTTTTCGCCTTCCCCTGCAGCGTGGGGCACGGGTCGCTTGCTGGTGGTGTCTCTGCAGCTTGAGGTCTTCAAACCATTTTTGAGGATTTCAATAACTCGGTCCTGGGATAGGGGTTGTATAAAATTGGATGGGTGGGGTTCTGTGGCCTGCCTTGTGCAGGAGGTCAGACTAGATGATCAGATTGGTCCCTTCTGACCTATGAGTCTATGAGTCTATGAGCACAGCAGTGCCTCCACCCAAGGTGAGTTCCTGACCTTGGGATCTGCAGTAGGAAAACACAGAAGGGGCTTACTTGCCCCTAGTTGGCCCATCTGACCTTTAATGATGAGAGCTGTCTTTCTCAACATGGTGGGAAGAAAGTGAGGCAGGGCAGCCTCAGGAATGGTGCCAGAGGGCTGCTAAGCAGGGGTTGGGGATGAAAACTCTTCTGTGCAGCTGAGCAGGAGCAGTACCAAGGAAGGGGCATCTGTAAAAGTGACCCCACACACCTCTCCTCCTCTGGGCAGCTGGTGCTGACAGCTCCAAGGGAAGGCTTAAAAGCCACAGAGCAACTGAGGGCAGGACCATATCTAGGTGTGGCCTTCAGACAGGCACAAAAACACCCAGCCAGGCTGCTCCCTGCCATGCCAAACACCCACTGAAGGTCACTAGCATGCAGAGCGGCTGCTGATGCTCTGTAGCCAACATCAGAAGATAGAAGGAAAGCAGGGCCCAGGGCCAGCCCCCATGGTGGGGCCTCTGACTGGTCCCACTCAAGGTATTCACTTTTGCTGTGGGCCAGGAGATTTTACCCCAAGAGGCTTTTCCCAAGCTGGCAAGAAGCAGAGAAACACCCAGGCTCCCAAGACGCTATGTAGCAAGTACCCTCCAGCACAGGGACAGGTGCACACGCTAGCCCAGGCTGCCGCCCACTTTCTTTGGTAAGTCAGGAAGGGCAAAGGCTAGACTGGAAGCACCTGGGGCTCCTGCCACAGCCTTTGTGACACCCAACCCCCAACTCCTTCCCAGGCTCTAGCTGAAGCCAGAGCATTGGCCTGAGCAGCCAAGAAGAGGTTCCAGCCTTGAAGGGAGCAGGACGTTCAGCACAATAGTAAAACTGCAGAAACACAACCACCTAGAGACTCAAACCCTCAATCTTCTGATCCACACTCAGACACCTTATCCGTTAGGCCACATGGTAACATAAGAAAATACCCTCCAAGCACTTCTTTGGAAAAGGCAGACACTGTGTTTCTCAGGTCATCTACTGAGGGGGGCTGAGACTCTCTGGGCACAAGAAGTCGAGTTCCCAGCAACACGTGAGACCTAATTCTATGGAGCCAGGTGCAGGGCTTTGGAAGGGAGGCTCAGGCATGGGGGATTGGGGTGCAGCGGATGGACCGGCTGTCTAGGTGTGGAGATTTAGTCACACTGAGGCACAGAAGGGAGGAGGAGGAGTAATCCTGCTGACAGTCAGCGGCTGTGCAGAAAAAGAGGAGGGGTTCTGGGGACATTTTTTGCCTCTCTTTTGCCTATCTGCTCGCTCTTGGGGTGAACGGAGAAGATGATCTCAACTAGCTCAGTTAGTAGCACATCAAGCTCTTAATCTGAGAATCCAGGGTTTAAGCCCCTGTCTGGGCACCCAGTTTTAAATTGCCTTGTGTGCCAGGAGCCAATTGATTCCTGGTGCTTCTCCACCAGCCACATGCAGATTCCTAGAATCCATGGCCATCTCCTGGAAAGGTTCCTTTCCTCAGGAATCAGGAGAGAGGCAACATCCACATTACCAGAGGACCTCTTGCAGGCATGTTGCTGAAGGCAGCCTGACTGCCACCCTCACAGTGACTGGCAGGCCGTTCCCTGCAGCTTGCCGTCCCAGGCATGCACTTGCTGCGCTGGTGCCTGGAGCTGTCCCTGTCCCTGACCCAGGGCAGAGGACATTGGAAGCTGAACATCCAGAGCTTGCAAGATAAAGGAGCAGGGGGGTGAGGCCTGGCGGTGTTGGCAGAACAGGAAAGCATCAGAGGGTTCTATGGCAACCAGAGGGATTGACAGAAGTCGGTGAGGGAGGAGTTGGCGGCTTTGTTCCAGCGGTCAGGCAAACACCGCAATATCAAAGAAACCAATGGTGCCAAGTCCTGCAGTGTTGCCTGTGGGATTTCCACAAGAGCATCCAGGCTGGGGAGCCAGTGATCCTGTGACTGTACAACCGGATCAAGTGACAGCTGCCCGAGTTCCATGAGATGAGGCTGCAGCTGGCCTATATGAGCGGGAGCACCGAGTGAAGGGAGGGGCGTCCTCCCCTGACATTTTTGCAGCCTGCAGGGAATGGAGACCAAGCAGGGGGATGTGGGGACTCAGGGCAGGACCCGCGGATCCCATAGTGCAGGACAACAGTCGCTGGAGGAGGAGAGAGAGTCCTGCGAGAGGAAGCAATAAGTGCAGAGTGCAAACCAGTCAGCCGAGAGACCCAGGGGTCTAGAAAATAAAATGGGAGCAGGTTCCATGGTGTAATGGGCAGCACTCAGGACTTTGAATCCTGGAATCTGAGTTCAAATCTCAGTGGGACCTCCTGCAGATATTGTAGTTTGCTGCAAAGTCTTGGAGCTCAATGTTTATAGTTACTTTCTACCTGGGTAAACTTCAGCAAGGGTTTTTTCTCCTCCTCATGGGTCACTGATGCCCACTGGAGATAGGTCTTTGGTCCAGCTGGCCGCTATAGGGTGGGGTCCTAGAACTTAACAGTCTGGCTAGAGATTCCTGCGGGTTGACCTGATGGTTTGGTTTCTTGCTGCTTCATCTGATGTCCACAACTTTGGTCCCTGTAGCTGCAGCTCTTCCTCTTGCCCACATGGCATTTAAAAGAAGGAGTGCCAGGGCCAGGTTTCCCAGGCTGGAGCCCAGCACACCTCTCCTCCTCTGGGCACCTAGAGCAGAGGCGGTTGGCGCTGACAGCTCCAAGGGAAGGCTTAAAAGCCACACAACAACCGAGGACAGGGCAAGAGGAGGGCAGGACCATGCCTATGTGTGGCCTTCAGACAGGCACAAAAACACTCAGCCAGCCTGCTCCCTGCCATGCCAAACACCCACTGAAGGCCACCCACAGACCAGCATGCGAGGCAGCTGCTGATGCTCTGTGGCCGTTATCGAAGAGGGTAGGAAAGCAGGGCCAGCCCCCCTGGTGGGGCCTCTTACCATTCCCACTCAAGGTGCTCACTTTTGCCATGGGGCAGGAGATTTTACCCCAAGAGGCTTTTCTCCAGCTGGCGAGAAGCAGAGAAACACCCAGGCTCCATAGACTCATAGACTCATAGACTCTAGGACTGGAAGGGACCTCGAGAGGTCATCGAGTCCAGTCCCCTGCCCTCATGGCAGGACCAAATACTGTCTAGACCATCCCTAATAGACATTTATCTAACCTACTCTTAAATATCTCCAGAGATGGAGATTCCACAACTTCCCTAGGCAATCTATTCCAGTGTTTAACTACCCTGACAGTTAGGAACTTTTTCCTAATGTCCAACCTAAATCTCCCTTGCTGCAGTTTAAGCCCATTGCTTCTTATTCTATCATTGGAGGCTAAGGTGAACAAGTTTTCTCCCTCCTCCTGATGACACCCTTTTAGATACCTGAAAACTGCTATCATGTCCCCTCTCAGTCTTCTCTTTTCCAAACTAAACAAACCCAATTCCTTCAGCCGTCCTTCATAGGTCATGTTCTCAAGACCTTTAATCATTCTTGTTGCTCTTCTCTGGACCTTCTCCAATTTCTCCACATCTTTCTTGAAATGCGGTGCCCAGAACTGGACACAATACTCCAGTTGAGGCCTAACCAGCGCAGAGTAAAGCGGAAGAATGACTTCTCGTGTCTTGTTTACAACACACCTGTTAATGCATCCCAGAATCACGTTTGCTTTTTTTGCAACAGTATCACACTTTTGACTCATATTAAGCTTGTGGTCCACTACGACCCCTAGATCTCTTTCTGCCATACTCCTTCCTAGACAGTCTCTTCCCATTCTGTATGTGTGAAACTGATTGTTCCTTCCTAAGTGGAGCACTTTGCATTTATCTTTATTGAACTTCATCCTGTTTACCTCAGACCATTTCTCCAACTTGTCCAGATCATTTTGAATTTTGACCCTGTCCTCCAAAGCAGTTGCAATCCCTCCCAGTTTGGTATCGTCCGCAAACTTAATAAGCGTACTTTCTATGCCAACATCTAAATCGTTGATGAAGGTATTGAACAGAACCGGTCCCAAAACAGAAACCTGCGGAACCCCACTTGTTATACCTTTCCAGCAGGATTGGGAGCCATTAACAACTACTCTCTGAGTACGGTTATCCAGCCAGTTATGCACCCACCTTATAGTAGCCCCATCTAAATTGTACTTTCCTAGCTTATCTATAAGAATATCATGCGAGACCGTATCAAATGCCTTACTGAAGTCTAGATATATCACATCCACCGCTTCTCCCTTATCCACAAGGCTCGTTATCCTATCAAAGAATGTTATCAGATTAGTTTGACACGATTTGTTCTTTACAAATCCATGCTGGCTATTCCCTATCACCTTACCACCTTCCAAGTGTTTGCAGATGATTTCTTTGATTACCTGCTCCATTATCTTCCCTGGCACAGAAGTTAAACTAACTGGTCTGTAGTTTCCTGGGTTGTTTTTATTTCCCTTTTTATAGATGGGCACTATATTTGCCCCCTTCCAGTCTTCTGGAATCTCCCCCGTCTCCCATGATTTCCCAAAGATAATAGCTAGAGGCTCAGATACCTCTTCTATTAACTCCTTGAGTATTCTAGGATGCATTTCATCAGGCCCTGGTGACTTGCAGGCATCTAACTTTTCTAAGTGATTTTTAACTTGCTCTTTCCTTATTTTCTCTTCTAAATCTACCCTCTTCCCGTAAGCATTCACTGTACTAGACATTCCTTCAGACTTCTCAGTGAAGACCGAAACAAAGAAGTCATTAAGCATCTCTGCCATTTCCAAGTCTCCCGTTACTGTTACCCCCTCCTCATTGAGCAGTGGGCCTACCCTGTCCTTAGTCTTCCTCTTGCTTCTAATGTATTGATAAAAAGTCTTCTTGTTTCCCTTTATTCCCATAGCTAGTTTGAGTTCATTTTGTGCCTTTGCTGTTCTAATCTTGCCTCTGCATTCCTGTGTTATTTGCCTATATTCATCCTTCGTGATCTGACCTAGTTTCCATTTTTTATATGACTCCTTTTTATTTTGTAGGTCACGCAAGATCTCAAGGGTAAGCCAAGGTGGTCTTTTGCCACATTTTCTACCTTTCCTAACCATCGGAATAACTTGCTTTTGGGCTCTTAATAGCATCCCTTTGAAAAACTGCCAACTTTCCTCAGTTGTTTTTCCGCTCAGTCTTAATTCCCATGGGACCTTGCCTATCAGCTCTCTGAGCTTACCAAAATCCGCCTTCCTGAAATCCATTATCTCTATTCTGCTGTACTCCCTTCTACCCTTCCTTAGAATTGCAAATTCTATGATTTCATGATCACTTTCTCCCATGTAGCAAACCACCTCAAACACAGAGACTGGCACACATTTGGAAGAGGGAAACTGCTCTACACACTAGCCCTGGGCAGCCGCCCATTTTCTTTGGCAAGTCAGGAAGGGCAAAGGCTACACTGGAAGCACCTGGGGCTCCTGCCCCAGCCTTTGTGATGCCCATTCCCCCCAACTCCTTCCCAGGGCTCTAGCTGAAGCCAGAGCATTGGCCTGAGCAGCCAAGAAGAGGTTTCAGCCCTGAAGGGAGCAGGACTTTTAGCCCAAAGGTAAAGCTGCACAAGCACAACCACCAAGGGACTCAAACTCTCAATCCCCTGATCCGAAATCAGACGCCTTATCCATTAGGCCACGGGGTCACATAAAAAAAGGCACTCCAGGCACTTCTTTGGAAAAGGCAAACACTGATGCATCCAACGAAGTGGGGATTCACCCATGAAAGCTCATGCTCCAATATGTCTGTTAGTCTATAAAGTGCCACACGACTCTTTGCTGCTTTTGCAGACGCTGTGTTTCTCAGGTCAGCTACTGAGGGGGGCCGAGACTCTCTGAGCACAAGAAGTCGAGTTCCCAGTGAGATGTGAGACTTAATTCTCTGGAGCCGGGTGCAGGGCTTTGGCAGGGAGGCTCAGGCATGGGGGACTGTGGTGCAGCAGATGCACCAGCTGTCTAGCTGCGGAGATTTAATCTTACTGAGGAGGAGGAGGAGGAATCCTGCTGATAGGCAGTGTCCAGGACCGGTGCAACCACTAGGCGAACTAGTCAGCTGCCTAGGGTGCCAAGTGGTTGGGAGAACCAAAAGCCACACTCAGATGAGGCAGTGGAGAGGAGGTAAGCTGGGGAGGGGGCTTGGGGGCGTGCGGGGAGAGGGCTTCCCGCAGCAAGTAACAAGGGCGGGGGCGTGCAGAGGAACCGCTTCCTGTCCCAGCTCACCTCTGCTCTGTTTTCTCCCCTGAGCACGCCGCCCACGCTCTAATTCTCCTCCCCTCCTATGCTTGTCACACTAAACAGCTGATTGGCACCGCAAGCCTGGGAGGCAGGAGAAGTGGAGCAGTGCCGGCCGTGCTCAGGGGAGAAGGCAGAGCAGTGGGGAGCTGGGGCTGGAAGATGCTGCAGGAGGGGCTGCCTGGCTCTTCCCCATGGCCCCTGCCCCTGCTCCGCCCCAGTCCCGCCCTCCTGCCCCTGCACTCACTGCATGGTAAATAGAGTGACCCAGCTCCAGCCTGGTCCACTCCCGTGGTTCCCAGCCATGCCGCCAGCAAGTGCTGTGGAGTGGTTCCCCCCTCCCCACAAACTTGGGAGCCATGGGAGTTCTATGGCCCTGGGTCTCTCATCCCTCCATCCCTCCCCTGCCCCCAATATCCCTCCTGGGCTCTGTGGGGCTGGGTCTCTCTCTCTGCCCCTGTGCTCCCCCCTGCACAGCATGTCCTGGGAGAGACTCAGTTTCCCTGGACCAACATTTCACCACTCCACACATGTCTCTTCTGTTCCCCACCTCCCTCCACCCCACCTCATTTTCCCTGCACTCCAGGCTGGGTCTCTGCCAACCTCCTCTCCTCTCCTCCTGACCCCAATATCTCCTGCCCCTATGGGTCTATGGGGCTGGGTCTCTCCCTCCCTTCATCCCCTCTCCCAATATCTCCCTGCCCCTATGGGTCTATAAGGCTGGGTCTCTCCGTCCCCCATTCTCCCCTCATCCCCTCCCCCAATATCTCCCTGCCCCAGGCTGTGACGTGCTATGATGTGTGCTGGGGCCAGGGCTGGGTTTTTGCCACCCCAAGCGGCGGGGAAAAAAAAACAACCCACGATCGCAATCGGCGGCTGCTCCATTGCGCTGCCTTATTCTTCGGTGGCAATTTGGTGGCAGCTCCTTCCCTCCGAGAGGGACCGAGCGACCTGCTGCCGAATTGCTGCCAAAGAGCCCGACGTGCCGCCCCTTCCCCTTGGCCGCCCCAAGCACCTGCTTGCTGAGCTGGTGCCTGGAGCCGGCCTGGCTGGGGCTGTGACGTGCTGTGACCTGCTCACTCCCCAAGGGCAACTCACTCCCTTGAAACCAGCAGGAGAGAAGGTGTCACGTGTCCGTGGGCGGGGTTATGCAGATGAGCAGTGTCTGGCGGCAGTACTGGGAGCAGCGAGATGAACCGAAGGAGCCGGGCAGAGAGAATTCTCTGTGTGTGGACAGAATCCGGTGTGGGGAGTTCGTGTGGGGAGTGCCTGCACCGGAGTCACTTCGGGGCAGTGATTGCCACTGAGCTACGTAGTGACAAAAGGTGTGTGAATGGGATGTGGTGCCTGGCTGGGAGCAGCTTGTGGTGATCAGAAAAGGGGTGGGAGCAAGAGGTCCTGTCCTAGCAGGGGGTGTATAGCCTGAGAGGGTGTTTTGTGGGTGCAAGTAGGTTTGGGGGCTTTTTGCAATGACAAGGGGTGTCTGCAGCTAGAACCCTCCTAACCCCACTCTGTGTTGGGGAGGGCAGATTCTGTGATGTCACATTCCCTGGGGGAGGAGTTTGAATCATAACTCCAGAGTGGGAGAACAACTCCCCCGACTCCTGCTCAGTCTCCACTAGGGGGCTGGGCTGGGCTCTCGAGGGAGGGAAGCAAAGGGAAAAAGAGTCTCCCCTATGGAACCCAGGAGTCCTGGATCCCAGTCCCCCTGCTCTAGACCCCTTCCACTTCCAGAGCCAAGGATAGAACCCAGGGGTCCTGGTGTCCAGCCCCTCCCTGCTCTGACCACTAAACCCCACTGCCCTCCCAGGGTGGTGCAGGGGTCACTGGGTCTGTGTCCCAGCTCTGCTAAGGGCCTTGATTGATTTTCCCAAAGTGCTTCCTTCTGAATCTAGCCGACGAAGTGGGAATTCATGCACGAAAGCTCATGCTCCAATACGTCTGTTGGTCTATAAGGTGCCACAGGACTCTTTGCTGCTTTTAAAGATCCAGCACATCTGCCCTCTCTCCCCGGTCACTGCCCACCCTCGTGTGGGGGCACCAGCACTGTGCCGAGTAGTGATGGACAATTGTCCAAGCTGGCCCAGGGGAGACGTGTGTGTCCCTGCTGCCTTCTGCTGAGCCCTGCTCTGTGTGTGTGTGCATCTGTGACACTGTATCAGTGTGTTGCTAGGCTAACCAGTAGGAAATGGCTTTGCAGGATTTTGTATTCTGCAGCAAGTGACACACACACACACACACACAAAGGGACTCACACAATCCCAAGAATACTCACATACAACACACCCAGAGGGACATTTTAGTCCAACCCCCAGAGAGAGAAACATTCACACCCCCAGCCACACTCACAATAACCCCTCACACACACCATAACATTCACAGTTGTGCTCAGAGACACAACTGCACGCAGTTCACTCCCACTGCTCCAAATACAAGGACCTCCTGCCCCACACAGCATGTGCCAAGGCTTGTTGAACTCACTGCCACGAGACAGCTACCAATGAGAATGACCCCCTCGTGCTCGATCATCTGCTTGGCCCCCCACTCCCTCTCGGGGCACGCTGTGCGGCATGGCTGGGAATTGTGCAATAGCAGGCTGGGGCCGGGTCACTCCACTTCCTGCAGGAAGTAGCCAACACCCTGTCACCCACAGAGGCTGGGACCAGCCCCCCTCTGCTTCCCCACACACAGGCCTGGGGCCTCAGCCTGCTCTGCTCCCCTGGCTCCCAAGTTTGGGGAGAGAGGGGAACTGCCACACAGCACTCGCCGGCAGCATGGCTGGGAGCCAGAGGAGTGGACCATGCAGTGAGTGCAGGGGCGGAGGGGCGGGGGGGCAGGGCTGGGGTGGAGCAGGGGTGGGGGCCATGGCAAAGAGCCAGGCAGCCCCCCCTGCAGCAGCTCCCCAACCCAGCTCACCTCCCCTCTGCCTTCTCCTCTGAGCACGCTGGTGCTGCTCCACTTCTCCCGCCTCCCAGACTTGCGGTGCTAATCAGCTGTTTAGTGCCGCAAGCCTGGGAGGGGAGGAGAATTAGAGCGGGGGGCAGCGTGCTCAGGGGAGAAGACGGAGCAGAGGTGAGCTGGGACAGGGAGCAGTTCCCCTGCATGCCCCCACCCCCATTACTTGCTGCGGGCAGCCCTCTCCTCACACCCCTCCTGCTAACCTCCACTCCTATCCTGCCTCTTCCCCCAAGACCCCTCCTCCCGCTCACTTCTCTCGGCCTCCTCCCCACCCTCACTCACTCTTATGGTCATTACAAAGTGGCAAGGCAGAGCCCTCCCATTTTTAAAAGTCCTGGGGTGTTGTTCGCCCCTGTTCAGGCACCCCTGGGTCCCAGCACTTCACACAGCTCTCCCTGATTTCAGCATGTTAGTGAGGGAGCCTCACTGCTAGCGCAGACTGGGCAGTTTGTTGGATGAGAGACAGCTGTCCCAAAGCAGGACGAATGCTCAGACCTGGTGATCAGTGATTTCAGATCTGTTGGTCTGCAGCAAGACTCTACAGTGAGTCTCAGTCATCTCTGTTATTACACAGGGACGAACAAAAGGGTCAAATGGTGCCTGGAAGCCTTAAGAAGAATCCACCCCACCAAGTACAACACTTGTTGATACCAGCTCCTAACCCCACTGAGAATGTTTTGGGGTCACTCCTTGCCTTTATCAACCTAGGGGACTGAGAGACTAGGAATTAACAGGTGCTCCAGTGGCACAATTGATTAGCACACAGTACTTATAGGGCAGTGCTGAGGTTGTGAGTGCAAACCTCCCCTGGATCACTGGTTTTCATTAGCCAAATGGCTTCACCCCCTCATTTGGCCCTATGGAATGTAGAATTCTAGCCCTGGGGACATTGAAGCAACGTAAGAATCAAAAATACTCCTTCACTTATTACCTCTTCTCCAGAGTGCAGGTCAGAATCTACAATCCTTTCTCCCCCACCAGCCCCTGTGCCAGGATCCCTCAAGCAGAGCCTGGAGTCCTGCCCATCCTTGACCCCTGAGCCTGGAGGGAGAGGAGCAAGGAGCCATTGTTAGAGGGCTTTCCCTTCCCCTGCCCGCTTCCCTGGCTCTTGTCACACAGACAGCAAGCAGCAAAAGACCAGAACTCCGAAGCACAGACAGAAGGATGTTTACTGGGGTTAGTTTCCAAGCAAGCAGATTCCAAAGCCCTTCACACCAGTCAGGCTGATCTCTATACACGGACAGAGTCCGTTCCCCAGTGTTCCCTACCCAGCTCTGACACCACAGAGCGTTTACCCCACATCCCTACAGACAATTCTTTCCTGGGTGTCCGGCTGGTGAGTCTTGCCCACATGCTCAGGGTTTTGCTGATCACCATATTTGGGGTCAGGAAGGAATTTTCCTCCAGGGCAGATTGGCAGAGACCCTGGGGGGTTTTCACCTTTCTCTGCAGCGTGGGGCATGGGTCACTTGCTGGAGGATTCTCTGCACCTTGAAGTCTTTAAACAATGAGTTGAGGACTTCAATAGCTCAGACATAGGTCAGAGGTTTGTTACAGGAGTGGGTGGGTGAGAGTCTGTGGCCTGCGTTGTGCAGGAGGTCGGACTAGACGATCATAATGGTCCCTTCTGACCTTAAAGTCTATGAGTCTATGAGCTCTGACACTGCAGAGTGTTTACCTCACGTCCCCCTTCCCAGCTCCGACAGTCCAGAGCCTTGCCTGTGTCCCTGTTCCCCGTTCCCTATTCCCATCCCCCCGTTAGCAAGCATGATTCCAATTTCCCCGCCCACTGCCTGTTTGACCCCAGTTTATACGGTAATATTCTCAGCGAGACCTTAACCAATCATTTTACTGAAATGTAATTAACCAATTCTAACCTGTTGTAACAGAATTCTCTAACCAATTACATCCCACACCCCTAATTAACTTACACCCAGTAAAATTAATTGTGCAGCAGACAGAAAGAATTAGAGGACCAGACAGATTGACAACAGAAAAGCGGGGGCCATAAAGATGAACTCTACAGAAATGACGGTTTCACAACCACAACCATTGAGAAGAGATTTCTTGCCAGACCGGATGCTCCCTTAAGATCTGTTTCTTTATCTGGTGGTGATGGGCACTATTGGGACAGGATCATCTTCCTAACAGCCCAACCCCACCTTAGTTCAGTGTGACGGGTTTGGGAGGTGAGGATGTGACCGTTCACTTCCCAGTGTATGGCTGCCCCTGCTGCTTTGCCAAAGGCCTTAGCTTACTGTCAAGGTTTTTTCCCCACTCTGAACTTTAGGGTACAGATGTGGGGGACCTGCATGGACCCTTCTAAGCTTAATTACTAGCTTAGATATGGTAACACTGCCACCATCCAGAAGTTAGTGTCTGGATCACTCCCTGTCCCCCCAAAACATTCCCCTCCCTGGGCAGCCTTGAGAGGCGTCACCAATTCCCTGGTGAACACAGATCCAAACCCCTTGGATCTTAAAACAAGGAGAAATTAACCATCCCCACTCCTTTTCCCCTACCAATCCCTGGTGAGTCCAGACCCAATCCCCTTGGATCTTAAAACAAGGAAAAATCAATCAGGTTCTTAAAAGAAAAAACTTTTAATTAAACAAAGAAAGATAAAAATCATCTCTGTAAAATCAGAATGGAAAATACTTTTCAGATTTATATAGCCCAGAGGAAACCCCTCTAGCCTTAGGTTCAAAGTTACAGCAAGCAGAGGTAAAATCCTCTCAGCAAACAAGGATCATATACAAGTTGAGAAAACAAAAATAAGACTAACATGCCTTGCCTGGCTAATTACTTACAAGTTTGAAACATGAGAGACTGATTCAGAAAGATTTGGAGAGCCTGGATGGACGTCTGGTCCCTCTTAGTCCCAAGAGCGAACAACCCCCAAACAAAGAGCACAAACAAAGACTTCCCTCCACCAAGATTTGAAAGTATCTGTCCCCCATTGGTCCTCTGGGCAGGTGTCCACCAGCTTTACGGAGCTTCTTAACCCTTTACAGGTAAAAGAGACATTAACCCTTAACTATCTGTTTATGACACCTATGAACAAGGGCTCAGACTCTCCTAGGGAGAGAAGGCCCAGACAGGCAGACTGGGACTTTGGTTCTTTGTTTTATACCCCTGTCACTAGCTGAGTGTTAAAAATACACCTAAGTTCTTAAAGTCTAGGCCTGTACAAGCAGCCTGAATAGCTCTATTCTAACAGCCATCGGTCCCTGTGGAAAAATCTATTCAGGGTTGTCCCTAGACATTTTGGTGCCCTACACAACACCCCGTCCCCCAGTCCGAGCTGGCAGAGCGGAGCAGGCTGGGGCCAGGTCACTCCACTTCCCGCCGCCCGGTAATTGCAGGGCAGGCCAGATCCCACACTCACGGGGCAGTGGGAAGTGGAGTGATCCAGCCCCAGCCTGCTGCACTCTGCTCCCAGCCTTGGAACTTGGGCGGTGGGGGGAAACGCCCCCCAGCACTCACCAGCGCCGCAGCAGGGAGCTGGTGGAGCAGAGCAGGCTGGGGCCAGGTCGTTCCACTTCCCACCGCCCGGTGAGTGCAGGATGAGACTGATCCCTCCTGCAGTCCACCGGGATGCAGCTAAGGGGAAGGGGTGGAGTGGGGGGGGGAATGGAGTGGAGCAGGGGTGGGGAGAGGCAGCATGGGGGCAGAGCAGGAGTGGGGGCTTTGGGGAAGAGGCGGAGCAGGGGCAGCTTTCCTGGCCGTCTCAGCCAGCCGGGGGATCAGGCTGGCCGCCGGAGCAGTACGCAGCTGCGTAGGGCACCAGGAAAAATGGGGCAACTTGGTGTCTCCACATCCTTTCACCAGGCAATGTCCCTGTAGTGTATGCTGTCTTCATGGGTCCTTTCTCAGTCTTTCTCACCCTCCTGTTTTGAGTCTCCTGTGTCCGTGCTTTCAAGCACAGACTCACTCTGGCTGTTCAGGAGAGGGGAGGACCATGCCTATGTGTGGCCAGCAGACAGCGACAAAGACCCCTAGCCAGCCTGCTCCCTGCCATGCCAAACACCCACTGAAGGCCACCCGCAGACCAGCAGGCGAGGCGGCTGCTGATGCTCTGTGGCCAATATCAGAAGAAGGTAGGAAAGCAAGGCCAGCCCTCCGGTGTGGCCTCTGTCTGTTCCCACTCACAGTGCTCACTTTTGCAGTGGGGCAGGAGATTTTACCCCAAAAGGCTTTTCCCCAGCTGGCGAGAAGCAGAGAAACACCCAGGCTCCCAAGGTGCTATTTACCAAGCCCCCTCAAGTACAGGGACAGGCGCATATTTGGAAGAGGGAAACTGCTCTACACGCCAGCCCGGGCAGCTGCCCAGTTTCTTTGGCAAGTCAGGAACAGCAAAGGCTAGACTGGAAGTACTTGGGGCTCATGTCCCAGCCTTTGGGATGTCCAACACCTGACTCCTTCCCGGAGCTCTAGCTGAAGCCAGAGCATTGGCCTGAGCGACCAAGAGGTTCCAGCCCTGAAGGAAGCAGGACTTTCAGCACAATAGTAAAACTGCACAAGCACAACCATGAAGGGACTCGAACTCTCAATCACCTTATCCAAAGTCAGATGCTTTATCCATTAGGCCATGTGGTCACATAAGAAAAATCTCTCCAAGTACTTCTTTAGAGAAGACGGACACTGTTTCTCAGACTTAGGTCATCTACTGACAGGTGCCGAGACTCTCTGGGCACAAGAAGTCGAGTTCCCAGTGAGATGTGAGACTTAATTCTATGGAACCAGGTGCAGGACTTTGGCAGGGAGGCTCAGGCATGGGAGATTGAGGTGCAGCGGATGGACCGGCTGTCTAGGTGCAGAGATTTAGTCGCACCGAGGCACAGGAGGGAGGAGAAGGAGGAATCCTGCTGATGGTCAGTGGCTGTGCAGAAAAAAGGGTGTGGCTTCCCCCATCCTAAATGGGCTGGTTGGCTTGACCCTTCTCCCCTCTGCAGAGCATGGTGGGGACTGCAGCTCACCCCTTGTGGGGCAGGAGGGCACAGGTGCAGGGCGCTGGGCTCTGATGCACCTGGAAGTCAGATCCGTTGGGGTGGGGTGGGGTGGGGCAGGGCAGGGCAGGGCAAGGCAGGGCAGGGCCTGTGGTTTACGTTCTGCCTTGCCTGGTGCTGGGCCATTGCACAATCCCCAGCCATGCCGCACAGCGCACCGCAAGAGGCAGGGGGGCAAGCAGATGATCCAGCACAAGGGGGGAGAGGAAATGTGGTTGGGGAGAGGAAAGGCCTTGGGTTGCACTCAGGGAGCGCAGATCAGGGGTGACACCTCAGAAACCTGCAGCAAAGGGATGGACAGGTGGGCTCCGTGGATAGAAAAGGCAGCGAGCCTAAAAGGGGAGCGGGGTCTAATGGTCAGAGCAGGTGGGGGTTGGGCTCTATCCCTGGCTCTGGGAGCAGAGGTGGGTCTAGAGGTGAGAGCAGGGGAACTGGGAGCCAGGACTCCTGGGTTCCATAGTGGCGGCTGTTTTTTCCTGTGTCTCCCTCCCTAGAGGTCCCAGCCCAGCCCCCTAGTGGAATCTGACTGGGGGAGGGGGTTGCCCTGCCACTCCAGATTCGTGATTCGAACCTCTCTCCCCACGGGCTCTGACATCACAGAATGTCCCTCCAAGTCAGAAAGTAGGAGCCCCTCCCCGCATGCAGAGGAAGCTAGTGAGATTCTAGGGGGTCTCTGGCAGAGGTGACAGCACCCACCAGACACCCACTCATGGTTGCAAGGAGAACCTACTGCACAGCCCCCTGCTACGAGGGACCGGGGGCGCCCAGCCAGGGTCAGGAGGTGTGCTCCCCCTGAGCCCCTCCCCCGTTACTCCAGGATCTGAGCATCTTCCTAATTCACAGGGTAATTCTCCTCCCAGGCTCGTGCGAGGGTGGGAAGCGCCACCAGCCCCATTTCCCAGATGGGAGAACTGAGGCCCAGAGAGGCTGAGTGATGTGCCCAAAGATACCCAGGAAGTCTGTGGCAGAGCAAAGCATGTTTCTGCCTCTTCACTCCCAGGTCTGGCCTGCTCCTGGGTCACTGGATGGTGCAGGGGGGGGGCGCCTCGGTGCAAGGGGCAGTGCAAGGGGGGGTCTCAGGGGACGGGGCAGTGCAGGAGCGGGGTCCCAGGAGAAGGAGCAATAGGAGGGCAGGGTCTCAGGGGAATGTGAGGGCAGGGTCTCAGGTGAATGGGTGGTGCAGGGGCAGGGTCCGAGGAGAAGGAGCAGTGGGAGGGCGGGGTCTCGGGGCAATGTGAGGGCGGGGTCTCAGATGAATGTGTGGTGCAGGGGGGTCTCGGGGCAATGTGAGGGCAGGGTCTCAGGTGAATGGGTGGTGCAGGGGCGGGGTCCCAGGAGAAGGAGCAGTGGGAGGGCAGGGTCTCAGGAGAATGTGAGGGCAGGGTCCCAGGTGAATGGGTGGTGTAAGGGTGGGGTCTCAGGTGAATGGGTGGTGCAGGGGTGGGGTCCCAGGAGAAGGAGCAGTGGGAGGGCAGGGTCTCAGGGGAATGTGAGGGCAGGGTCCCAGGTGAATGGGTGGCGTAAGGGTGGGGTCTCAGGTGAATGGGTGGTGCAGGGGCAGGGTCCTAGGAGAAGGAGCAGTGGGAGGGCAGGGTCTCAGAGGAATGTGAGGGGGGTCCCAGTGAATGGGTGGTGTAAGGGTGGGGTCCCAGGTTAATGAGTGGTGCAGGGGCAGTGTCTCGGGGGAATGTGAGGGCGGGGTCTCAGGTGAATGGGTGGTGCAGGGGCAGGGTCTCGGGGGGAAGGGGCGGTGCGGGGGCAGGGAATCGGGAGAATGGGCAGTGTGGCATTGGGGACTTCGGGGAGGAGGCAGTGTGAGGGCAGGGTCTCGGGGCAAAGGGGAAGAGTGTAGACGGGGTCTCAGGCAAAGGGGTGATGTAGGGATCGCGATTCAGGGGAATGGGTGGTGAAGGGGCGGGGACTAGAGGGAAGGGGCCGGGGGGGGCTGGGACTGGGGGAGGGGCAGTGCAGGGGCGGGGTCTCGGGGGAAGGGGCGATGCAGGGGTGAGGTCTCAGGGAAAGGGGTGGGGACTGGGGGTAGGGGTGGTGCAAGGGCAGGACCTCGGGGGAAGGGGCGATGCAGAGATGGGGGTTAGGGGAAGGGGCAGGGCCTCGGGGGAAGGGACGATGCAGAGATGGGGGTTAGGGGAAGGGGCAGGGCCTCGGGGGAAGGGACGATGCAGAGATGGGGGTTAGGGGAAGGGGCAGGGCCTCGGGGGAAGGGACGATGCAGAGATGGGGGTTAGGGGAAGGGGCGGGGCCTCGGGGGGAGGGACGATGCAGAGATGGGGGTTAGGGGAAGGGGCAGGGCCTCGGGGGAAGGGACGATGGAGAGATGGGGGTTAGGGGAAGGGGCAGGGCCTCGGGGGAAGGGACGATGCAGAGATGGGGGTTAGGGGAAGGGGCAGGGCCTCGGGGGAAGGGACGATGCAGAGATGGGGGTTAGGGGAAGGGGCAGGACCTCGGGGGAAGGGACGATGCAGAGATGGGGGTTAGGGGAAGGGGCAGGGCCTCGGGGGAAGGGACGATGCAGAGATGGGGGTTAGGGGAAGGGGCAGGGCCTCGGGGGAAGGGACGATGCAGAGATGGGGGTTAGGGGAAGGGGCAGGGCCTCGGGGGAAGGGACGATGCAGAGATGGGGGTTAGGGGAAGGGGCAGGGCCTCGGGGGAAGGGGCGATGCAGAGATGGGGGTTAGGGGAAGGGGCAGGGCCTCGGGGGAAGGGACGATGCAGAGATGGGGGTTAGGGGAAGGGGCAGGGCCTCGGGGGAAGGGACGATGCAGAGATGGGGGTTAGGGGAAGGGGCAGGGCCTCGGGGGAAGGGACGATGCAGAGATGGGGGTTAGGGGAAGGGGCAGGGCCTCGGGGGAAGGGGCGATGCAGAGATGGGGGTTAGGGGAAGGGGCAGGGCCTTGGGGGAAGGGACGATGCAGAGATGGGGGTTAAGGGAAGGGGCAGGGCCTCGTGGGAAGGGGCGATGCAGAGATGGGGGTTAGGGGAAGGGGCAGAGCCTCGGGGGAAGGGGCGATGCAGAGATGGGGGTTAGGGGAAGGGGCAGGGCCTCGGGGGAAGGGACGATGCAGAGATGGGGGTTAGGGGAAGGGGCAGGGCTTCGGGGGAAGGGACATTGCAGAGATGGGGGTTAGGGGAAGGGGCAGGACCTCGGGGGAAGGGACGATGCAGGGGAAGGGATTAGAGGGAACAGGTGGTGCAGGGGCAGTGTTTTAGGACAATGTGAGCACAGGGTCTCGGGTGAATGGGTGGTGTAGGGGCGGGATCTCAGGGGGAAGGGGCGGTGCAGGGGCAGGGTTTCAGGGCAATGTGAGGGCAGGGTCCCGGGTGAATGGGTGGTGTAGGGGTGGGATCTCAGGGGGAAGGGGCGGTGCAGGGACAGGGTTTCAGGGCAAAGTGAGGGCGGGGTCCCGGGTGAATGGGTGGTGTAGGGGCAGGGGTCTCAGGGGGAAGGGGCAGTGCAGGGTCAGGCTCTCGGGGGGGAAGGGAAGCTCAAGGGCAGGAACTCTGGAGAAGGGGCAATGTGAGGGCGGGGGTGGGACCTTGGGGAAAGGGTGCAGGGGAGGGGTGTATTGGGGAGGCACAATGCAGGAGTGTGGATATGGGGGAAGGGGCAGAGTGAGGGTGGCGTATTGGGGAAAAGGGGCAATGCGAAGGTGGAGCCTTGGAGGAAGGGGCAGGGGCAGGGCTTTGGGGAATGGGGCAGGGATTAGGGTGACAGGTGACGTGAGGCCAGGACGTCGGGGGTAGGGGCAGTGTGGGGGCGGGACCCCAGGAGGAGGGGGCAGGGGCAGGGCTTTGGGGAATGGGGCAGGGATTAGGGGAACAGGTGATGTGAGGCCAGGACATCGGGGGTAGGGGCAGTGTGGGGGCAGGACCCCAGGAGGAGGGGGGCAGGGCTTTGGGGAATGGGGCAGGGATTAGGGGAACAGGTGATGTGAGGCCAGGACGTCGGGGGTAGGGGCAGTGTGGGGGCAGGACCCCAGGAGGAGGGGGCAGGGGCAGGGCTTTGGGAAATGGGGCAGGGATTAGGGGAACAGGTGATGTGAGGCCAGGACGTCGGGGTAGGGGCCGTGTGGGGGCAGGACCCCAGGAGGAGGGGGGCAGGGGCAGTGTGGGGGCAGGACCCCAGGAGGAGGGGGAAGGGGCAGTGTGGGGGCAGGACCCCAGGAGGAGGGGGCAGGGGCAGGGCTTTGGGGAATGGGGCAGGGATTAGGGGAACAGGTGATGTGAGGCCAGGACGTCGGGGGTAGGGGCAGTGTGGGGGCAGGACCCCAGGAGGAGGGGGCAGGGGCAGGGCTTTGGGGAATGGGGCAGGGATTAGGGGAACAGGTGATGTGAGGCCAGGACGTTGGGGTAGGGGCCGTGTGGGGGCAGGACCCCAGGAGGAGGGGGCAGGGGCAGGGCTTTGGGGAATGGGGCAGGGATTAGGGGAACAGGTGATGTGAGGCCAGGACGTCGGGGGTAGGGGCAGTGTGGGGGCAGGACCCCAGGAGGAGGGGGCAGGGGCAGGGCTTTGGGGAATGGGGCAGGGATTAGGGGAACAGGTGATGTGAGGCCAGGACGTCGGGGTAGGGGCCGTGTGGGGGCAGGACCCCAGGAGGAGGGGGCGGGGGCAGTGTGGGGGCGGGACCCCAGGAGGAGGGGGCGGGGGCAGTGTGGGGGCGGGACCCCAGGAGGAGGGGGCGGGGGCAGTGTGGGGGCAGGACCCCAGGAGGAGGGGGCGGGGGCAGTGTGGGGGCGGGACCCCAGGAGGAGGGGGCGGGGGCAGTGTGGGGGCGGGACCCCAGGAGGAGGGGGCAGGGGTAGTGTGGGGGCGGGACCCCAGGAGGAGGGGGCAGGGGCAGGGTGGGGGCAGGACCCCAGGAGGAGGGGGCAGGGGCAGTGTGGGGGCAGGACCCCAGGAGGAGGGGGCAGGGGCAGTGTGGGGGCGGGACCCCAGGAGGAGGGGGCAGGGGCAGTGTGGGGGCAGGACCCCAGGAGGAGGGGGCAGGGGCAGGGTTTTGGGGGGAGGGCGGAGCTCGGGGAATGAGGAGGATTAATTCGGTTCAGTGGCAGGTTTGTCTGCGGGTGACACTGGCACTGCAGGGGGGTTAAAGCCGGGCTCACCCGAGGGAGGAGGACGGGGCTGGGTGGCCGGGCACAGCGGGAGTTCGGGGAGTGACAAGGAGCCGGTTCCAAGGCCCATCGGACACCCCCAGAAACCAGCTCACACCCAGACGGGGGGTTCCAGCCCCAGCGAACAAGGGGCGCTGGGAACATCCCCGCGGTGCAGACAAATGTACCGAGTCACCGGGCAGAGACAGACCCGGCACTGACCTGCCCCCCCCGTCCTCGGCCTCCGCCCCCCGCGCTCCCGCCCCCGCCCCGATCAGCTGCTTTGTGCGGGGGTGAAAGGGGCGAAGCGGCGCGGCACGTTCCCACGCGGAGCAGGTTCACACACTGCAGGGGGGGCGGGGCTCTCTGGGGGGCGGAGTTGGGGGGGTGTCATGTTGACCCAGGGACCTGCCCTCACCTGGGCTCGAGAGGACGGAAGCGCCCCGGGGCAGGCTGGGAGTTGTAGTTCATGGCTCGTCTCAGAGCGGAAGTGACGTACAGGGCAGAGCCAGCGCAGCGTGAAAGGGCTTCACCCCGCCCCCTCCCCAGCTGGGCCTGGAGGGCAGCGGGTGGGGGGGGGGCGGTAAGCTGCCTGGGAGCAGCCCCACAAGCGGCAGCCTGGGGCTGCAGGGCCTTGAACCTCCCCCAACCTGCCCCCCAGTGTCCCCCCCGTCCGCTGTGACTCTCCTGCCAGCACCGCCCCCTCCTCTCCCTCCGTAGGGCCCCAGCAGCCCCTTCAAGCCCCCCCAACCAGCCCCCCAGTGTCCCCCCATCTGTTGTGACCCTCTCGCCAGCCCCACCCCCATCTGTGGGGATCCCTCAGCCCCCAGCATCCCCTCCCCCATCGTGTACACTCCACCTGGCCTTTCCCTTCGCTCCGACCTCCTCCTCCCCCTCCGTCCTCAGCACCCCGACACCGACCTCCTCCTCTCGCCCCACCCCTGACATCCTCCTTCCCGTTCTCAGCACCCCGCCCCCCCTTCCTCCTCCTCCCCCCCAACCCCGTCCTCAGCGCCCCACCCCTAACTGCCTCCAACCCATTTCTCATTGCTGGAACCCACTTTCCCATCCCCCCACTCCCTCAGTCCATCCCCAGGGTGTGAGGTTCCTCATCTTCAATCTCTGCTACACCCAAACCTGCCAGGTTCCCCTTTTCAACCACTGTGGGGTCGTCCAACCCACCGACACCCATCCGCTCTGGGCTCTCTAAATCCCACATTCCCACAATGCACCTTGGTAACCCCACCCTCCTCTATCCCTAATCCCTCTATTCCCTTCCCTGGGGTCCTCCTGGACACCCCAACCCACAGTCAGGCCCCCACATACATCCCAGTCACTCACATGCTGAGCTACTTCTTCAGAGACCCCCACAGCCCGGCAAACTTCTCCATCCATGAGCCCTATGGACCTGTGGCCAGGAAGCTCCCACTTTGGCTGGGCAGGGTGTGGGTGTTAATCTTTTCCTGTCTTGTGTGTGCTGTGCTCACAAAGGCTTTTTGCTCCCTCGGGGTGAGGTGTGGTTTTGGCCGAAGATGAGGTGTTTGGTAGCCCTGTGGATGCTGTGTGGTGTCTGGAATGGGGCGTGTGTGTTCCCATCATTCCACTTCCCCTCTGCCTGCAGAGCTGAGGACAGACAGGTCTGAGGAGCAGAGCAGGAGCTCTGGGAAGGAGAAGAGCAATATGAAGATGGAGTGTAAGATGAGGCCAGGTAAGTTCTGTGGAGGGAGACACGCTGGACAGGGCCTAGGATTGGGGAGACAAGCAGGTGTGAGCCCTGGACTCAGATTTCTAATTGTAGCTATGATGGCAGAATGGGAGGAGGGTTGAAGCTGAAGCCCTGGTGTGCGGGAGTAGCGAGAAGAGGAACTTCACCACCATTGCTTTTTCTTTTCCTCTTGTGTTGTGTTTCATACCAAGGGAAAAGAAGTCGCGGGGATGGAGTCCAGCCCTGAGGTGAGATGGAAAGTGATCAAGAGCAGTGACAGCGTGAATCCTGTTGATGCCAGGCAAGAGCTGCCCAACTGGGACAAGAGTAACCGTCTCTGTCGGTGAGATGTGTATCTGGTTTGGGAAGGGCTCTGGTCACAGCCCTCCTGGCTCCAGGCAGGGACTTCCCGTTATCTGGGTGTGGGTTTCCGGACTATCTGTGGCTTCAAGGGAGATGATGTTGCCATTTGCGAGGGCTGATCATCTCTCTTGCGAGGAGTGGTGTGTGCTCCCTAGCAGAAAGTTGGATCCATGAGGGTGACTCCCTGTTCTGAATTTCTTTCTTCCTCCTAGGTTTCTCTCTCTGTGTTGGCCAACTTTCACTCAAACTCTCTCTGTCTCTCCTTTCATGGACACCTGTCATGTTCAGTTGCCTGCATTCTCTTTCTCTGCTCCCCCTTCCCCAGTCTCCTATGGACTCAGCTGGGTCTATCTGCCCATCGGCAGGGTCTCTGCCATACTGGGAAGGATGTGTCCTGCCTGCCAGGATAAGGGGGTTGCTCCTCCCACCCCCTATCTTCAGGGAGACCTCATTGCTGTAACTAGGTCACAGCGTGAGTGGCCAGTAATGTCTTTGGGGCTATGAGGTCTGAGACTGAGAAGGGTGGGCTCACAGTCATGGCTTTGGGCAGAGGAGAAGTGGGGCTGGGATTAGAGATGCCCCTTATCACCAGCTAGCTCCATTACTGCATCACCCAAAAGTCTTGCTCAGGGTCCATTATGCCTCCTTGTGCTGGGCACTGCAGGGACAGTCAGAGGGACAGCAGGATGCATGAGGAAATAGATGAGTGTGTGAGGCAGATGGGTTAAGGGGTGTGTGTGACATACATTGGGGACGGATGAGGGGTTGAGGGCTGGACGGACAGCGGGACAGATGGAGAGCTGCAGGGACGGATGGTGATGTCACAGGCTGGACTTGTGATGGGTTCAGCTCTTGGCCACTGGCTCTGTCATCTCCTGCCCCCATCTGCCCGTCTGACTCTGTCCCTGTCTCTCGCAGGCAGCACTCAGCAGAGTCTGGCCCTGTTGTTACACTGGTGCCTACATCCAGCGCACACCTGTGCATAATGTGCTGCTGGAGAGCTCAGGCAGGGAGAAGCATGTGGCTCATGGCTGCTGAACCAGCTACTCCAAACAGTGCCGCAGATCTCCCCCTCCTTGGGCAGCAACACCCTGACCGGGGGGTTCCCTGTCCCTCCTCGCTGCCAAAGCAGCCTGCTCAGCGCAGAAACCGAGGTCACCTGCCTCCGCCCAGCCTCTAGCTGGAGCTACTTCAGCCCCGAATTGCTGGTATCCAGCCTGGCCGGAGTTGGTGCGATGTCCTAGTGGAGTCCGTTCTTTCTCCCTGGTAGATTATGATTTTCCCCACTGCAGTTAGTTGCTCTTTCTCTGCTTCCCCATAGCCCCTCCCCAGTGATAGTGACCCCTGCTGGCCAGGAACGGGAGTGTCCTGTAGGTGCCTTCTTGTAGGAGCAGTGACTCCTGGTGGCGAGGGGCAGCAATGCCTGGCATGTATCCCCCCTGGCATTGCTGCCGAGACCCCTGGTGGCAACTGAGGGCAGTTGCCTATGTGACCCCACTACTGCCATTGCGCCTGTGAGCGCTGGTGGGTAGGTGAGGCAGGGCCCTGTATGTACATCAGCCATTGGGGCAGGGCCCTCTGTGTATCCCACTCTCATCTCGACTGTAAGCTGTCTAAACTCCTACCTGCCTCATGGGGCCACAACCGTGGTACCCCCAACCCACCCAGCAATGTTGTCAATCTATCCAACTACACACTCAGCCCAGAAGAAAAGCCTGTCCTATCTCGGAGACTCTCTTTCTGCCCTGCCACCTCTACCAACATGATACAGTTCTGCAGCAATCTGGAAGCCTACTTTCGCCGTCTCTGATACAAAGAATACTTTCAGGACAATACTGAACAGCGCACTGATACACAGATACCCTCCCACCAACAGCACAAGAAGAAGGACTCCTCCTGAGGGTCGAAATGACAGTCTGGACCCATACATTGAATGCTTCCGCTGACGTGCACAGGCAGAAATTGTGGAAAAACAACATTGCTTGCCTCATAACGTAAGTCGTGCAGAACGCAATGCCATCCACAGCCTCAGAAACCACCCAGACATCAAAGAGGCTGATAAAGGAGGTGCTGTTGTCATCATGAACAGGTCTGACTACCAAAAGGAGGCTGCCAGACAACTCTCCAACACCAAATTCTACAGGCCACTTCCCTCAGATCCCACTCAGGAATACACTAAGAAACTGCAAAATCTACCCAGGACACTCCCTACACTAACACCGGAACAAATCAACATACCCTTAGAGCCCCGACCAGAGTTATTCTATCTACTACCCAAGATCCACAAACCCGGAAATCCTGGATGCCCCATCATCTCGGGCATTGGCACTCTCACTGAAGGACTGTCTGGATATGTGGACTCTCTACTCAGACCCAATGCCACCAGCACTCCCAGCTATCTCTGTGACACCACTGATTTCCTGAGGAAACTACAATGCATTGGTGACCTTCCAGAAAACACCCTCCTAGCCACCATGGATGTAGAGGCTCTCTACACACAGATGAAATACAAGCTGTCAGGAACAGAATCCCTGATGATGGCGCAGCACAATTGGCTGCTGAGCTCTGTGCCTTTATCCTCACACACAACTATTTCAAATTTGATGACAATATATATCTCCAGATCAGGGGCACCGTTATGGGCACCCGCATGGCCCCACAATATGCCAATATTTTTATGGCCGACCTGGAACAACGCTTCCTCAGCTCTCGTCCACTCACGCCCCCTTCTCTACCTACGCTACATTGATGACATCTTCATCATCTTGACCCATGGGAAGGAGTCTCTGGATAAATTCCACCACGATTTCAACAGCTTCCACCCCACCATCAGCCTCGGCCTGGACCAATCTACACAGGAGGTCCACTTCCTAGACACCACGGTGCAAATAAGTGATGGTCACATTACTACCACCCTATACCGAAAACCTACCGACCGCTATGCCTACCTTCATGCCTCCAGCTTCCATCCCGGACACATCACATGATCCATTGTCTACAGCCAAGCACTGAGGTACAACCGCATCTGCTCTAACCCCTCAGACAGAGACCAACACCTACAAAATCTCCACCAAGCATTCTCAAAACTAAAATACCTGCACGAGGAAATAAGGAAACAGATCAACGGAGCCAGACGTGTACCCAGAAGCCTCCTACTGCAAGACAAACCCAAGAAAGAAACCAACAGGTCTCCACTAGCCATCACATACAGTCCCCAGCTAAAACCTATCCAACGCATCATCAGGGACTTGCGTGGCAGGCCGGTCCTCGCCCACAGGCAACCTGCCAACCTGAAACATATTCTCACCAGTAACTGCACACCGCACCATAGTAACTCTAGCTCAAGAACCAATCCATGCAACAAACCTCGATGCCAACTCTGCCCACATATCTACACCAGCGATACCATCACAGGACCTAACCAGATCAGCCACACCATCACCGGTTCATTCATCTGCACGTCCCCAATGTAATATACGCCATCATATGGCAGCAATGCCCCTTTGCTATGTACATCGGCCAAACTGGACAGTCACTACGGAAAAAGATAAACGGAGACAAATCAGATATTAGGAATGGCAATATACAAAAACCTGTAGGAGAACACTTCAACCTCCCTGGCCACACTATAGCAGACCTTAAGGTGGCCATCCTGCAGCAAAAAAACTTCAGGACCAGACTTCAAAGAGAAACTGCTGAGCTTCAGTTCATCTGCAAATTTGACACCATCAGCTCAGGATTAAACAAAGACTGTGAATGGCTTGCCAACTACAAAACCAGTTTCTCCTCCCTTGGTTTTCACGCCTCAACTGCTAGAGCAGGGCTTCATCCTCCCTGATTGAACTAACCTCATTATCTCTAGCTTGCCTACATATATATACCTGCCCCTGGAAATTTCCACTACATGCATCTGACGAAGTGGGTATTCACCCATGAAAGCTCATGCTCCAAAACGTCTGTTAGTCTATAAGGTGCCACAGGATTCTTTGCTGCTTTTACAGATCCAGACTAACACGGCTACCCCTCTGATACTTTCAGGATATGTTTTGGTTCTGAGAGGTGAAAGGCTGCTCTGTGTGTGATGTTATGGAGTGACGTAGCAAAGGTTGATTGCAGAGGTGATGCATGTGCCACAAAAGTTGTGGAGTCCCTCCCCTAGCTCTGGCCCCAGAGTCCAGAATTTACATAAACCCACCCGCTGACCTGTGACTAAGAATCTGGTTGCAGAGGTATTTCGTGTCCCACAGCTGACTTCCCACAGTCCAATCTGCAAAATTTTCTTGTTGTCTGAGGGGAAAGAAGCATTTTCCCCAACTATGGAGTTGTTTAAAACTTTCAGTGTGGAAATGAGATCAAAGCCCAGCAGCTTATGTATGTCTAAAAATTGCATTTAGTCATTAATCATTTTTTATCTGTGGTATTGATCCAAATATGAATTAGAATGATAAAAAACTCTATTTTTAAACTAGAGAGATACAAAGGACATAAAATGTGCATTTAAACATTTCACAAGAAAAGCATGCTGCTAAATACAAATATTCCTTTTCAATCTCTCTTATTTCACTATCCTTTGGAACCCATGTCCCTTGCCTAACGAGAGTTATGTAGGTTCGGGTGAGTCCCGAAATCATGAACTGCTAAGTTCCGTTCTACTGTCTTTGATTCATATCACCAGAATAACTGTACTTTATTACCCCTGCCCTAATAAGAAAGAGACCGGGGATCCCACAGCAGCTGAAATAACCCTTTGGACATGCACCCCCATCATGCAATGCGGGGTGGGTGTGAGCATGCATATCAGCAACAAAAGGCCTTTACAACAGATCACCAACAGATGTCAGGGTAAAGTTCATTCTCACCTTGCTTACATCCTCCCCCTAGCCAAGAATTGGTGGTCCTGATAAATCACATTCCCTGTTATACCAACACATTGATATTGAAGGTGAAGTTATGGCTAGCAAAAGTAGCCACCCATCTCTGCCTTGTAGCATCCAGCTTAGCCCTTGTTAACACATAAGTCAGTGGATTGTTCTCTGTCCACACCTGAAACTGAGCACCACACAAGTAGTCTCGAAATTTCTCAGTGATGGCCCATTTCAAGACCAAGAACTGCTGCTGGTGGTGGGATAGCGAGTTTCGCTATCAGACAGTCCTCAGCTGGCAATGCCTACAGATTTACATTTCCTTCCACTTCCTGGTACGGGACTGCTCCCAGACCCTCCAAACTGGCATCAGCATGCAGGATAAACAGCTTGTTTGGGTTAACAAGGACTTGGACTGGCACATGAATCAGGCAAATTATTATTTCCCGTAAAGCTCTGTCACTTCTCTCATCCCACCATGTCCCAAATGGAGAAGAGAGGAGCCCCTCCCATGTCCCAGTCCAGGAACACCAGAGTGTGGTGTGGTTGTGACTCAGTCCAGGTCTGCTAGTGCTGCAGAGGAGAAGATTTCCTTCCTCAGTCCAGGTCAACTGGAATTGTTGTTGCAGTGGGGAAAAGCTGTCTTTCATCTGGTTCTTAGATGCTTTGGTGAAAGGGGACAGGCAGAGGCTTTTTTCTTCCCTCTGCAGCTCAAATTGCACACTTCTTCTCTACTTTTTGCTCTAGCTTGACTTCTCTCTTGCATCTCAATTTTCTCTTTCCTGGCCTCATTCCAGAGCATTCACAGCCCAATTCTCTATCCTAACCCTGAGCTCTCTACTGCGCCCTGAATGTCTCATTCTAACCCCACCCCAGAGTCTGCACCCCCAGAGCCAGTGCCTTCATCCCTCTGCATTCCAACTCTCTGTCCCATGTAGCCTGATATAGGGTGTACTAATAATATTAATTTGGATAATTTGATGAAAATTTAATTGATTAGCTTACATGTTATTTAATTTAATTGAGTTACAAAGTTACATTTGCATTACTGCTGTTCAAAAGATACATATGGCATTATATACAACAAAGTTTTGGTTAATATACTCACAGCCTTCCTTGATAACCTAGTGGTAAGAGACACAGGACCAGCCTTGCAGTTCAGGTTTCTCAATTCTTAAGTGAAAGATGCTGTGCTTAGGGAAAGCTAGTGTTACTTAGGGTTTACTTGAATATGTTAAACTTAAAATCAAAACCTAATAAACAAAGACTAAAAACGTAGGGAAACCGAACTTAGCCTAGTTCCCTTGAAACTTAAAGTTTCAGAACAAGTACAGCCTACTGCTAGTACATAGAGAGAGAGTGGAGGACGTAAGTCACAATGATAGAGCAAAGTGCTCTAGCGAGGTGGCTTACCTCTTTTATAGGGCACAAGGGCCGGAAATCCTTCCTCCTATGCCCAAATTTCATTCCTCACCCACAAAACATTTGGGTACATTTACTTCATAGACTAGTATGTTTGTGCTTGTTCATGACATGTACATATGCACACAAGTTACCTTGTAGTGTACCTGTTAAATCTGTGGGTACAACACTGAATAAAACTCTATGCCATTCTCCATTGTCGATTGGTCTAAGTAAAGGTCTTGGACAGGCATGGGTACTTATCTATTTAAGTAACATGAGAGAGGTCGATTTTCCTCTCTGAGTAAAAGGTCACAATATAGATATGCTAACTTTGCCTTAGCTTAACATACAGGATATGGCCTCTAGGTTCTCGTAAGTCATGTGTCTCAGTCTCCTAATCATTTTTATTGCCCCCTTCTGCACTCTCTCCAGTTTGTCCACATCCCTTCTCATGTGGGTCCCAACCCCAAAAGTACTCACATTTTACCTCATTGACCCCAAAATGCCAGCTTTTAATATGTAAATAGGGTGCTGCCATGGTCAAGTCACTCCCGAGCTCTCCAGCGGAGCCTGCTGGCACAGAACAAGGTGAAAATTAGCCAGGATGTCACTCAGTCAAATCCCTGTGCTCCTCGCAGCTGGTATCAGAAAGCTCCAAGATGGATCATTTCCCTTTCTCTCATCAGCTTCAGGCCCCAGGGTTACAAATGCACAAACCAGTTGGGATTCTCCCCTGGCCTCAGGGTGTGGGGCTGCTCTGAGGGGATGGACTTGCACACTTGGGATATTAGTGCAAAGATACAATTTCAATTTCTCTTAGAGAAATTGGAGGGCAATTTATATTTGGTACAAATCTTATTTAGTGAAAGAAAAGCTGCAGTGACAGCCTGGTTACTGGGGTGCAAAACACCTTCCTCCTGGGAGAAACAAGAAGTTAGAATTAGAAATTTACATCGTTTGTTCCAGTGTTGGTACAGGTTTAATTTGCTTCTGTGTAGGTTTGTTTCAGGCTGTGACCATTTTGGTTTATTGGGTTGTTTTGTTTTTTTTAGTTGGAATGGAGCTTTTAATTGACATTTGCTGGATTCAAATGGCTGACTTGCAACACCAGTTTTGACATAGTTCTGCATATTTTATTACGATTTGACCAGTATTCAAGGATTCAATTCCTTTATAGGAGGTTTTAGAGGTCATGCTTATTTATTTGATGTTATTTTATCATTCTGCTGTAGCACACTTTTTTGATAAAATGTTGAAATTATTAATTTACAGCATTTGTTAGTTTTTATTTTTACAAACAAAGTTTTTCTTAATGTTTGGGTTTTAAATTAAGCCTTGTTTTTGGTTTCAATTTTTCATTTAGGTTTTGGTTACTGATGGGATCTTTAAGAGAACTTTTCATTCAGTACTAAAATTTGGACAGATTTAGAATATTTTAAGTAAACTGTGTTTACTATTTTATTTTAATAAAGTTTGTATTGCTGTAAACCCTAGCCGAGGGGAGAGGAGATGAACCTGGCCTTTAACTGAGAAGGAACAGAGGCATGGCCCCCGTGAAGGGTGAGGCCAGGTGATGGAGGACTCAGCTCCCCAATTTTTTTTGTCTAGCCCATCTCAGGCCTGGTCTACACTACGCTGTTAAACTGATTTTAACAGCGTTAAATCGATTTAACACTGCACCCGTCCACACTACACTGCTCTTTATATCAATTTAAAGGGCTCTTTAAATTGATTTCTGTACTCCTACAAAACGAGAGGAGTAACGCTGAAATCGATATTACTATATCGGATTAGGATTAGTGTGGACGCAAATCAACGTTATTGGCCTCATTATTTTACAGTAGCTACCCACAGTGCACCACTCCAGAAATTGACGCTAGCCTCGGACCATGGACGCACACCACCGAATTCATGTGCCTAGTGTGGATGGTCACAATCGACTTTATAATATCTGTTTTATAAAATCGGTTTAAGCTAATTCGAATTTATCCTGTAGTGTAGATGTAGCCTCAGTCCCCCACTAAAGGAGAAGAATCTGATGTCACCCCTGCAGGTCACTGAGTGTCACTGCTGCTCCATGGGAAACATGCTCTGTGCCTTACCCAGATTGGTGGGAAACACACTCTGTGCATTACCGTGACTGGTCCGTGGGTGTCACTGCTTGTAGAGGGCAGACACACGCTGTGCATTACGCCACCTGACCAGTGGGTGTCAGTGCTGTATCAAGGGAAACACCTTCTGTGCATTACCTTGAATGACCACGAGGTGTCACTGCTGCTCCAAGGGAAACACCTTCTGTGCATTACTCTGACTGCCCACTGGGGGTCACTGCTGTTCCAAGGGAGGCATAAGAGCGGCCAGACTGGTTCAGACGCAAAGTCCACCTAGCCCAGTATCCTCCTGTCTTCTGACAGTGGCCAGTGCCAGGTGCCCCAGAGGGAATGAACAGAGCAGGGAATCATCAAGCGATCCATCCCCTGTTGCCCATTCCCAGCTTCTGACAAACAGAGGCTACAGGCACCATCCCTGCCCACCCTGGCTAATAGCCCTTGATGGATCTATCCACCATAAACTTATCTAGTTCTTTTTTGAACCCTGTTATAATCTTGCCCTTCACAACATCCTCTTGCAAGGAGTTCCACAGGTTAACTATGCAACTGCCTTGAGTTTACCCCCCCTCCCCTGGCCAGGTTGTATATGGAAAAGAGGATGAGGATGAGGAGAGCCATGATGTGTCTGTCAGTGGCTGGTGCCTCAGTTTCCTCTAGGCAACAGTGCTGCAGGCTCCTTTGGTCTGTGCCCATGCAACTGTGTCTTGGGAAGGAGGAGTAGAGGCTCATTCTTCCCAGCCCCATGCCCCACCCCCAGCAGCTGGGGAATCCAGGCCAAATTTAATCCTGGTAGCTGGGCTGGGATTAGCCTGGGCTGGGGTAGGGCTGGGGAGGAATTGGGAGGGAGACAGACGCACCTGCTGTGAGGGAAGATCCTCCCATTCCCTGCCAACCCCATTCACTCCTTGCAGCACAGCACCCCCTAGCATTTCTTTCTCTGTCATGGGAGCTGTCTGCTGCTTGCTTCTCCCTTAGCATCATCTCTCCCCATCCTGGAGCACTGGCATTGCCCATCCTGTGCAAACAGGGAGGCCCCGGTGTGCCCCATGGCACTGCCCTGCAATTGTGGGGGCAGCTGTTGGATGGAGCCATATCAAAATATGGGGGTGAGCAAGGCTGGGGACCAGGACTCCTGGGTTCTCCCCTCAAATATGGGAGGGGAGTGGAGATTAGGGGGTAGAGTGGGGGAGGGACAGGGCTGGGATCCAGGGCTACTGCTTTTTCTGGTTTTCTCCACCTCCTGCAGCTGCCTCGATCCTTTCAATGTGTTTCTTGTTCCATATTCATTTGCTGACTTGTGTAAATCACCCCAGAGGTGGCTGCATCTCAGTGTTGGGTGAGGCACCCTTGGCTGCATCACCTCCTAACCGTGTCTCTCTCCCCCTTCGGGTGACCTTGCAGCACTCAGCAAACATCCTCAAGATCATGGGGCACTTTGAGCACTGCGCAGTCAGGGGCCAGGCGCCCAGCCCTCCCTCCAGAGAATGAGACACAGCATCGACTACTTTTTACAGGGATTAAAAAGGGGCAAAGGAGGGCAAATCAGAGGAGTAGGTGGCCAGGGTCTGAGTAGGGGGTGGAAATTGACTGATCGGGGGTCAAGCAGCTGGAGGCAGAGTTAGGAGAGAGACTGAAGGCAAAGTCAGGGAGGTGGGAAGCAGCCGGAGTTAAGCCCGGAGGGAGGCGCTGCCAGAGGGTTAAACCCCGGCACAGGCAGGGGCCGAGGGGGAACAGTTATCCCGGTGGGCTGAGACTCCAGTGTTTGCAAACATGGGTGGGGGGAGCAGAGGGCTTTTTTATTTCCCCTCTCACAGGCAGCACCTCTCAGCATGGACTTCCCAGGGCTGGGCTCTTAAAGGCACAGGCATCCCACTGCCTAGACCCTGCAGCTCCTCTCTGATGTAACCTACTGAGGTGCTGCAGTAGGAGACTCAATTCAGTGACTCTGGGCATTCCCTATACGCCCCACAGCCAGGGGGCTGTACACCCCCTTCCCCGATTGTCCCCAACACCCCCTCCCTCAGTGGTCAGGTAGTTACATGCAGCTCTGCCAATGTTGTCATTGGTTGCAAATTTGAATGGAAATTGAAACGTTAACACACTTTAAAAGCAGATACAACGTCTGAAAACTACTTGTACCTGAGAAAGTCAAATAGGTTTGGAAAGTCTGGACAAAGCCGGGTTTCCTCACCCAGCTGTTGTGTTTGCTGACAATGTTGGTGCATTGGCTTCGGCAGTGTTGGCCAACCTTAGAATTTCAAATGATGATTTGTAAGCGAGGTGTGAATGAGCTCTCCCCTGGCAGCTACTGATGACCAGGGTTGGGAGGAGGCTTTGGGACCAGACTGTATTTACATGAACTCACCTACTCTGCTGAGGTATCCAGCGGACAGAGCTGGGCTGCCTCTGCTCTAGGTGTCCGGAGGAGGGAAGGTGTGTGGGACTCCAGCCTGGGACTCTTCCTCCCTCCTGCCAAGCCCTGACTATTAATCCCAGCCCTGGCACTCCTTTCTTCAAGTGCCATGTGGGCCAGAGGAAACGTGTGGTAGGAAGCACAAGGGCCAAGCTTGTGAACATCAGGTGCAGCAGCAAGAATCCCAACTATCAGGGTAGCAAGTTCTAGAGCCCTAACCCATTGTGGCCATCCCTGCCAAAGACCTGGCTCTAGGAGGTGTGAGTCACCCAGCAGGAGGTGAAAGATTCACTCTTACACAGCTGGAGACAGGGGAGTTGAGCTCTGGGGCATTACCACAAGCATGGGTGGGTGGCAAGTTTGTAGAAATTTTGGTGTTGCCCAGAACCCGCCCCCAAACTCCACCCCCACCTGCCTAAGGCTCTGGGAGGGGGTTTGGGGGGGATTAGGGTGCAGGATTCAGGCTTTAGGATGGAGTTTGGGTGCTGGGTGCAGGCTCCGGCAGGGTTGTAGGAAGGGGTGAGAGGTGCAGGCTCTGGGGGTGGGAAGGAGTGTGTGGGAAGGGGTGCACCCTCTGGGAGGGAGCGTAGGGCTGAGGATGAGGGATTCATGATGCAGGAGGGGGCTCAGGACTGGGGCAGAGTATCAGGGTTCAGAGGGAGCTCAGGGTTGGGGGTGTTGGAAAGGCTGAGGGCAGCCTGCACTAGGACTCTGGGCAGCAGTTCTGCCCAGAATCCCTCTACTCCAGCAGCAGGAGCAGGCAGGGGACAGGCACATGCTGCTTTTTGTCAGGCAGGGTTGCACCACAGCAGAGGGGAGGGGTGCCAGGCAGGGGCCAGGGGAAGAGACCCAACTCCAAATATTGCTGGAGCAGGGCCCCCAACCCTGAATGTTCCTGGAGCACGAGCACCACACATGTATATAACCTGCCGCCTATGACCACAAGCCAACACAAGGTCCCACTGAGATTTGAACTCAGATTACAGGATACAGAGTCCTGAGCGCTGCCCATTGCACCATGGGACCAGCTTGTGCTGCCTTCTCTGCACATCGGTGACCCTCATGAGGTGGCTTGTATAAGGGGACTCTTGGTCCTTTACTAAAACTTAGTGTGTGTGTGTGGGGGGGGGTTGGTTGGCTAGTTCCCAGCACCAATAGAAGGGGGAAGGATCAATGGGAAATCAGGACCCTGAGACTGACAGTCCCCAGGGACAATGGGGAGAGGCCAAAGCTCCAAGTTAGCTGCACTGACAGGCCAGGCAGTGTAATGAGGGAGTCACCAGGCCAGGGGGTCCTATCCTCCATGTGAGCTGGAACTGCCTGGGTGAGAGTGGGGCAGAGCTAAGGAGAGAGCAGGAGCCCGAGAAGAGCCGGGGAGCAGAGCTGTGCAGGTGTAGTGCCAGAAACTGCTGCATGTAGGAATTTGCAACCTGTAGCAGTTACTGATACCTGAGTTTGTTCTTATTTGCTGACTTGTCCTAATTGGCTAAAACTTGACAGTGGTTTCTCTAACAAAGGCCAGTCCCTGGCCCCTTGGTCCAGACATCCTCCTTCATATCAGGCTAGGGTGACCAGATGTCAAAGATGAAATATTGGGATGTGGGGGGCGGAGCAAAAAAAAAAAAGCCAGAGGGCCCCCCTGCCGCCAAGCGGAAGTGGCACAACCCCATCTCCAATCAATTCTTGGCTCCAACCTCTGCTACACCCCCAGCTCCCCCATCCTCTCAGTCCTGGGCCCAGGCTGGGCTCCAAGCTCTGCATCCGAGCCATGATCCGGGCCCCTCCTGCAGCTCCCGGGCAAGGGGTGAACCAGGCAGCTCCTGGCAGGAGCGTGTCCGCCTCACTTGTGTCTCTGCCCCCCGCCCACCTGGGCCCTGCCTGCTCCGTGCTGCCCCCACCCCAATGCGCTGCCCGCAGGCTGCAGGGCTGGAGCAGCTTCTGCGCTGCGCTTCTGGCCATGGCCATGGCCAGTGTGCAGACCTGCAGGGGAGGGACACAGCCTTCCCTCTCCAGGTCTGCAAGAGGAATGTAAAGGGGCCGTTCCTGCGGGAGTAAGGCGCTGCCATCCCTCCCTAGCTCTGCCAGAGGACTGGGCAGCAGCAGTATTAGCAGGGGCAGGGCGCTTGATTGTTTCCCCGGCTCTGCGAGGGGACTGGAGAGCGGCCGTTCCTGGGCGCGTGGTGTGCTAGGATCCTTCCTAGCTCTACGACGGGAGTGGGGAGCGACCGTTACTGTGGCGGCAGGGCACTGGGTTCCCTCCCCAGCTCTGCCAGGGGCCTGGGGAGCAGCCCTTCCTGTGGGATTAGGGCGCTGCCTTCTCTCCCTAGCTCTGCGAGACCACTGGGGAGCAGCCCTCCCTGCGCGATTAGGGCGCTGCCTTCTCTCCCTAGCTCTGGGAGACCACTGGGGAGCAGCCCTTCCTGTGGGATTAGGGCGCTGCCTTCTCTCCCTAGCTCTGCGAGACGACTGGGGAGCGGCCCTTCCTGCAGGATTAGGGCGCTGCCTTCTCTCCCTGGCTCTGGGAGACCACTGGGGAGCAGCCCTTCCTGTGGGATTAGGGCGCTGCCTCCTCTCCCTAGCTCTGCGAGAACACTGGGGAGCAGCCCTTCTTGCGGGATTAGGGCGCTGCCTCCTCTCCCTAGCTCTGCGAGATGACTGGGGAGCGGCCCTTCCTGCGGGATTAGGGCGCTGCCTTCTCTACCTAGCTCTGCGAGACCACTGGGGAGTGGCCGTTCCTGCGGGATTAGGACGCTGCCTTCTGTCTCTAGCTATGCGAGACCACTGGGGAGCGACCCTTCCTGCGGGATTAGGACGCTGCCTTCTCATCCTAGCTCTGCGAGATCACTGGGGAGCGGTCATTCCTGCGGGATTAGGGCGCTGCATTCTCTCCCTAGCTCTGCGAGACCACTGGGGAGCAGCCCTTCCTGCGGGATTAGGGTGCTGCTTCCTCTCCTTAGCTCTGCGAGACCCCTGGGGAGCAGCCCTTCCTTCGGGATTAGGGGGCTGCTTCCTCTCCCTAGCTCTGTGAGACCACTGGGGAGAGGACCTTCCTGCGTGGGCGAGGTGCTGGCTTACCTCTGCAGCTCTGCCAGGGGTCTGGGGAGCAGCCCTTCCTGCGGAATTAGGGCGCTGCCTTCTCTCTCTAGCTCTGCGAGACGACTGGGGAGCGGCCGTTCCTGCGGGATTAGGGCGGTGCCTTCTCTCTTTACCTCTGCAAGACCATTGGGGAGCGGCCCTTTCTGCGGGGGCGGGGCTCTGGCTTCCCTCCCCAGCTCTGCCAGGGGCATGGGGAGCAACCCTTCCTGCGGAATTAGGACGCTGCCTTCTCTCCCTAGCTCTGCGAGACCACTGGGGAGCAGCCCTTCCTGCGGGTTTAGGGCACTGCCTTCTCTCCCTAGCTCTGCGAGACCACTTGGGAGCTGCCCTTCCTGCGGGATTAGGACGCTGCCTTCTCTCCCTAACTCTGCGAGACGACTCGGAAGCGGCCCTTCCTGCGGGATTAGGGCGCTGCCTTCTCTCCCTAGCTCTGCGAGACCACTGGGGAGCGGCCCTTCCTGCGGGATTAGGGCGCTGCCTTCTCTCCCTAGCTCTGCGAGACCACTGGGGAGTGGCCGTTCCTGCGGGATTAGGGCGCTGCCTTCTCTCTCTAGCTCTGCGAGACCACTGGGGAGCGACCCTTCCTGCGGGATTAGGACGCTGCCTTCTCATCCTAGCTCTGCGAGATCACTGGGGAGCGGTTGTTCCTGCGGGATTAGGACGCTGCCTCCTCTCCCTAGCTCTGCGAGACCAATGGGGAGCAGCCCTTCCTGCGGGATTAGGGTGCTTCTTCCTCTCCTTAGCTCTGCGAGACCACTGGGGAGCAGCCCTTCCTGTGGGATTAGGGTGCTGCCTTCTCATCCTAGCTCTGCGAGATCACTGGGGAGCGGTTGTTCCTGCGGGATTAGGGCGCTGCCTTCTCTCCCTAGCTCTGCGAGACCACTGGGGAGCAGCCCTTCCTCCGGGATTTGGGCACTGCCTTCTCTCCCTAGCTCTGCGAGACCACTCGGGAGCGGCCGTTCCTGTGGGATTAGGGCTCTGCCTTCTCTCCTTAGCTATGCGAGACCACTTGGGAGCGGCCGTTCCTGTGGGATTAGGGCGCTGCCTTCTCTCCCTAGCTCTGCGATACCACTGGGGAACGGCCCTTCCTGCGGGATTATGGCGCAGCCTCCTCTCCCTAGCTCTGCGAGATCACTGGGGAGCGGCCCTTCCTGCAGGATTAGGGCACTGCCTTCTCTCCCTAGCTCTGCGAGACGACTGGGGAGCGGCCCTTCCTGCGGGATTAGGGTGCTGCCTTCTCTCCCTAGCTCTGCGAGACCACTGGGGAGTTGCCCTTCCTGCGGGATTAGGACGCTGCCTTCTGTCTCTAGCTATGCGAGACCACTGGGGAGCGACCCTTCCTGCGGGATTAGGACGCTGCCTTCTCATCCTAGCTCTGCGAGATCACTGGGGAGCGGCCGTTCCTGCGGGATTAGGGCGGTGCCTTCTCTCTCTAGCTCTGCGAGACCACTGGGGAGCAGCCCTTCCTGCGGGATTAGGGTGCTGCTTCCTCTCCTTAGCTCTGCGAGACCACTGGGGAGCAGCCCTTCCTGTGGGATTAGGGTGCTGCCTATTCTCCCTAGCTCTGCGAGACCACTGGGGAGCGGCCCTTCTTGTGGGATTGGGGCGCTGCCTTCTCTCCCTAGCTCTGCGAGACCACAGGGGAGCGATCGTTCCTGCGGGATTAAGGCGCTGCCTTCTCTCCCTAGCTCTTCGAGACCACTGAGGAGCGGCCCTTCCAGCGGGATTAGGGCACTGCCTTCTCTCCCTAGCTCTGCGAGACCACTGGGGAGCAGCCCTTCCTCCGGGATTTGGGCACTGCCTTCTCTCCCTAGCTCTGCGAGACCACTCGGGAGCGGCCGTTCCTGTGGGATTAGGGCTCTGCCTTCTCTCCTTAGCTATGCGAGACCACTTGGGAGCGGCCGTTCCTGTGGGATTAGGGCTCTGCCTTCTCTCCTTAGCTCTGCGATACCACTGGGGAACGGCCCTTCCTGCGGGATTAGGGCGCTGCTTCCTCTCCCTAACTCTGCGAGAACACTGGGGAGCGGCCCTTCCTGCGGGATTACGGCACTGCCTTCTCTCCCTAGCTCTGCGAGACGACTGGGGAGCGGCCCTTCCTGCGGGATTAGGGCGCTGTCTTCTCTCCCTAGCTCTGCGAGACCAGTGAGGAGCGGCCCGTCCAGCGGGATTAGGGCGCTGCCTCCTCTCCCTAGCTCTGTGAGACCACTGGGGAGCCACCGTTCCAGCGGGATTAGGGTGCTTCCTTCTCTCCCTAGGTCTGCGAGACCACTCGGGAGCGGCCCTTCCTGCGGGATTAGGGCGCTGCCTTCTCTCCCTAGCTATGCCAGACCACTGGGGAGCAACCTTCCCTGCAGGATTAGGTCGCTGCCTTCTCTCCCTAGCTCTGCAAGACCACTGGGGAGCAGCCCATCCTGTGGGATTAGGGCACTGCCTTCTCTCCCTAGTTCTGTGAGACCACTGGAGAGCGGCCCTTGCTTCGGGATTAGGGCGCTGCCTTCTCTCCCTAGCTCTGCGAGACCACTGGGGAGCGGCCCTTCCTGAGGGATTAGGGCAAAGCCCCCAATCCTTAGCTTTGCGAGACCACTGAGGAGCGGCCTTCCTGCGGGAATAGGGCGCTGCCTTATCTCCCTAGCTCTGCAAGACCACTGGGGAGCGGCCCTTCCTGCGGGATTAGGGCGCTGCCCTCTCTCCCTAGCTCTGCGAGACCTCTGGGAAGCGTCCTTTCCTGCGGGATTAGGGCGCTGCCTCCTCTACCTAGCTCTGCGAAACCACTGGGGACCGGCCCTTCCTGCTGGATTAGGAAGCTGCCTCCTCTACCTAGCTCTGCGAAACCACTGGGGAGCGGCCTTTCTTTCGGGGGCGGGGCGCTTGCTTCCCTCCCTAGCTCTGCCAGTGGCCTGGGGAGCAGCCTTTCCTGCGGGAGTAGGGCTCTGCCTCCTCTCCCTAGCTCTCCGAGACCACTGGGGAGTGGACATTCCTCCGGGATTAGGGCGCCGCCTCCTCTCCCTAGCTCTGCGAGACCACTGGGGAGCGGCCGTTCCTGCGGGATGAGGGCGCCGCCTTCTCTCCCTAGCTCTGTGAGATGACTGGGGAGCGGCCCCTCCTGCAGGATTTGGGCGCCGCCTTCTCTCCCTAGCTCTGCAAGACCACTGGGGAGCGGCCCTTCCTGCGGGATTAGGGCGCTGCCTTCTCTCCCTAGATCTGCGAGACCACTGGGGAGCGGCCCTTCCTGAGGGATTAGGGCCATGCCTTCTCTCCCTAGCTCTGCGAGACCACTGGGGAGCGGCCCTTCCTGCGGCATTAGGGTGCTGCCTCCTCTCCCCAGCTCTGCGAGACCACTGGGGAACGGCCCTTCCTGCGGGATTAACGCGACGCCTCCTCTCTCCAGCTCTGCGAGACCACAGGGGTTCGGCCATTCCTGTGGGTTTAGGGCGCCGCCTCCTCTCCCTAGCTCTGCGAGACCACTGGGGAGTAGCCCTTCCTGCGGGAGCGGGACGCTGGCTTAACTCCCCAGCTTTGGACGGGGACTGGGGAGTACCGGTTCGAGTGGGGGCGGGGTGCTTGCTTCCTGCCCCAGCTCTGGAAGGTGCCTGGGGAGTAGCGGTTCGAGCGGCGTTGGAGCGTTGCCTTTCCTCCCCAGTTGTGGGAGGGCCATGGGGAGTGGTTGTTCGAGTGGGGCTGGGGCGCTGGAAGGGCCGCTCCCCAGTGGTCTCGCAGAGCTAGAGAGAGGAGGCAGCATCCTAATCCCGCAGGAAGGGCTGCTCCCCAGTGGTCTCGCAGAGCTAGGGAGAGAAGGCAGCATTCTAATCCCGCAGAAAGGGTTGCTCCACATGCCCCTGGTAGAGCTGGGGAGGGAAGCCAGCGCCACGCCCCCGCAGGAAGGGCCGCTCCCCAGTGGTCTCGCAGAGCTAGGAAGAGTAGGCATCGCCCTAATCCCGCAGGAAGGTCCGCTCCCCAGTGGTCTCGCAGTGCTAGGGAGAGAAGGCACCGCCCTAATCCCGCAGGAACGGTCGCTCCCCAGTGGTCTCGCAGCGCTAGGAAGAGAAGGTAGCGCCCTAATCCCGCAGGAAGGGCCGTTCCCCAGTGGTCTCGCAGAGATAGTGAGAGAAGGCAGCACCCTAATCCCATAGGAACGGCCGCTCCCCAGTGGTCTCGCAGAGCTAGGGAGAGAAGGCAGCGTCCTAATCCCACAGGAAAGGCTGCTCCCCAGTGGTCTCACGGAGCTAGAGAGAGAAGGCAGCGCCCTAATCAAGCAGGAAATGCCGCTCCCCAGTCGTCTCGCAGAGCTAGGGAGAGAAGGCAGCGCCCAAATCCCGCAGGAAGGGGCCGCTCCCCAGTGGTCTCGCAGAGCTAGGGAGAGCAGGAAGCGCCCTAGTCTCGCAGGAAGGGCCGCTCCCCAGTGGTCTCGCAGAGCTAGGGAGAGCAGGAAGCACCCTAATCCCGCAGGAAGGGCCGCTCCCCAGTGGTCTCGCAGAGCTAGGGAGAGAAGGCAGCGCCCTAATCCCGCAGGAAGGGTCGCTCCCAAGTTGTCTCGCAGAGCTAGGGAGAGAAGGCAGCGCCCTAATCCCGCAGGAATGGCCGCTCTCCAGTAGTCTCGCAGAGCTATGGAGAGAAGGCAGCGCCCTAATCCCGTAGGGCGGGCTGCTCCCCAGTGGTCTCACAGAGGTAGGGAGAGGAGGCAGCGCCCTTATCCCGCAGGAAGGGCTGCTCCCCATTGGTCTTGCAGAGCTAGGGATAGAAGGAAGCATCCTTATCACGTGGGAAGGGCCGCTCCCCTGTGGTCTCGCAGAGCTAGGGAGAGATGGCAGCGCCCTAATCCCGCAGGAAGGGCCGCTCCCCATTGGTCTCGCAGAGCTAGGGATAGAAGGAAGCGTCCTTATCCCGTGGGAAGGGCTGCTCCCCTGTGGTAACGCAGAGCTAGGGAAAGAAGGCAGCGCCCTAATCCCGCAGGAACGGTCGCTCCCCAGTGGTCTCGCAAAGCTACAGATAGAAAGCAGTGCCCTAATTCCGCAGGTAGTGATGCTCCACATGCCCCTGGCAGAGCTGGGGAGGGAAGCTAACGCCCCGCCCCCGCAGGAAGAGCCGCTCCCCAGGGGTCTCGCAGAGCTAGGGAGAGGACGCGGAGCCCTAATCCCGCAGGAAGGGCAACTCCCCAGTGGTCTCGCAGAACTAGGGAGAGAAGGCAGCGCCCTAATCCCGCAGGTATGTCCGCTCCCCAGTGGTTTCGCATAGCTAGGGAGAGAAGGCAGCACCCTAATCCCATAGGAACGGCCGCTCCCCAGTGGTCTCGGAGACCTAGGGAGAGAAGGCAGCGCCCTAATCCCACAGGAACGGCCGCTCGCCAGTTATTTCACAGAGCTAGAAGAGAAGGCAGCGTCCTAATCCCAGAGGAAAGGCTGCTCCCCAGTGGTCTCGCAGAGCTAGGGAGAGAAGGCAAAGCCCTAATCCCGCAGGAATTGCTGCTCCCCAGTCGTCTCGCAGAGCTAGGGAGAGAAGGCAGTGCCCTAATCCCGTAGGAAGGGCCCACTCCCCAGTGATCTTGCAGAGCTATGGAGAAAAGGCAGCGCCCAAATCCCGCAGGAAGGGGCCGCTCCCCAGTGGTCTCGCAGAGCTAGGGAGAGGAGGCAGCGCCCTAATCCCGCTGGAAGGGCTGCTACCCAGTGGTCTCGCAGAGCTAGGTAGAGAAGGCAGCGCCTAAATCCCGCAGGAAGAGCTGCTCCCCAGTGGTCTCTCAGAGCTAGGGAGAGGAGGCAGCGCCCTAATCCCGCAGGAAGGGCCGCTCCCTAGTGGTCTCGCAGAGCTAGGGAGAGGAGGCAGCGCCCTCATCCCGCAGGAAAGGCCGCTCCCCAGTAGTCTCGCAGAGCTAGGGAGAGAAGTCAGCGTACCAATCCCGCAGGAAGGGCTGCTCCCCAGTGGTCTCGCAGAGCTAGGGAGAGGAGGCAGCGTAATAATCCCGCAGGAAGGGCTGCTCCCCAGTGGTCTCGCAGATCTAGGGAGAGAAGGCAGCGTCCTAATCCCGCAGGAAGGGTTGCCTCACATTCCCCTGGCAGAGCTGGGGAAGGAAGCCAGCGCCACGCCCCCACAGGAAGGGCCTCTCCCCAGTGGTCTCGCAGAGCTAGGGAGAGGAGGCAGCGCCCTAATCCCGCATGAAGGGCAACTCCCCAGTGGTCTCGCAGAGCTAGGGAGAGGAGGCAGTGCCCTAATCCCGCAGGAAGGGCTGCTCCCCAGTGGTCTCGCATAGCTAGGAAGAGGAGGCATCGCCCTAATCCCGCAGGAAGGGCTGCTCCCCAGTGGTCTCGCAGAGCTAGGGAGAGAAGCCAGCGCCCTAATTCCGCAGGAAAGGCTGCTCCCCAGGGGTCTCGCAGAGCTAGGGAGAGAAGGCAGAGCCCTAATTCCGCAGGGAAGGCTGCTCCCCAGTGGTCTCTCAGAGCTACGGAGAGAAGGCAGCGCCCTAATCCCGAAGGGCGGGTTGCTCCCCAGTGGTTTCGCAGAGCTAGGGAGAGGAGGCAGCGCCCTCATCCCGCAGGAAGGGTCGCTCTCCAATGGTCTCGCAGAGCTACGGAGAGAAGGCCGCGCCCAAATCCCGCAGAAAGGGCTGCTCACCAGTGGTCTCGCAGAGCTTGGGAGAGAAGGCAGCGACCTAATCCTGCAGGAAGGGCTGCTCCCCGGGCCCCTGGCAGAGCTGGGGAGGGAAGCAAGCACCCCGCTCATGGAGGAAGGCCTGCTCCCCAGCGGTCTCACAGAGCTAGGGAGAGAAGGCAGCATCCTAATCCCGCAGGAAGGGCTGCTCCCCAGTGGTCTCTCAGAGCTAGGGAGAGAAGGCAGCGCCCTAATCCCGCAGGAACGGTCGCTCCCCAGTGGTCTCGCAGAGCTAGGGAGAGAAGGCAGCGCCCTAATCCCGCAGGAAGGGCCGCTCCCCAGTGGTCTCGCAGAGCTAGGGAGAGGAGGCAGCGCCCTAATCCCGCAGGAAGGGCTGCTCCCCAGTGGTCTCGCAGAGCTATGGAGAGAAGGCAGCGGCCTAATTCCGCAGGGAAGGCTGCTCCCCAGGGGTCTCGCAGAGCTAGGGAGAGAAGGCAGCGCCCTAATCCCGCAAAAAGAGCTGCTCCCCAGTGGTCTCGCAGAGCTAGGGAGAGAAGAGAGCGCCCTAATCCCGCAGGAACGGCTGCTCTCCAGTGGTCTCGCAGAGCTGGGGAGAGGAAGCAGTGCCCTAATCCCGCAGGAAGGGCTGCTCCCCAGTGGTTTCGCAGAGCTAGGGAGAGAAGGCAGCCCCCTAATCCCGCAGGAAGGGCTGCTCCCCATGCCGCTGGCAGAGCTGGGGAGGGAAGCTAGCGCCCCGCTCCGTAGGAAGGGCCGCTCCCCAGTGGTCTTGCAGAGCTAGGGAGAGATGGCAGCGTCCTAATCCCGCAGGAAGGGCTGATCCCCATGAGTCTGGCAGAGCTGTGGAGGGAAGCCAGCACCCCGCCCCCGCAGGTAGGGCCGCTCCCCAGTGGTCTCCCAGAGCTAGGTAGAGGAGGCAGCGCCCTAATCCCGTAGGAAGGGCTGCTCCCCAGTGGTCTCGCAGAGCTAGGGAGAGGAGGTAGCGCCCTAATCCCACAGGAAGTGCTGCTCTCCAGTGCTCTCGCAGAGCGAGGGAGAGAAGGCAGCGCCCTAATCCCGCAGGAAGGGCTGCTCCCCATGACCCTGTTAGAGCTGGGGAGGGAATCCAGTGCCCCGCTCCCGTAGGAAGGGCCACTCCCCAGTGGTCTTGCAGAGCTAGGGAGAGAAGGCAGCGTCCTTATCCCACAGGAAGGGCTGCCCCCCATGTCTCTGGCAGAGCTGGGGAGGGAAGCCAGCACCCCGCTTCAGCAGGAAGGGCCTCTTCCCAGTGGTCTCGCAGAGCTAGGGAGAGGAGGCAGTGCCCTACTCCCGCAGGAAGGGCTGCTCCCCAGTGGTCTCGCAGAGCTAGGGATAGAAGGCAGCGCCCTAATTCCACATGGAAGGCTGCTCCCCAGGGGTCTCGCAGAGCTAGGGAGAGAAGGCAGCGTCCTAATCCTGTAGGAAGGGTTGCTCCCCATGGGTCTCGCAGAGCTAGGAAGAGAAAGCAGCGCCCTAATCCCGCGGGAAAGGCTGCTCCCCAGTCGTCTTGGAGAGCTAGAGAGAGAAGGCAGCGCCCTAATCCCACAGGAAGGGCTGCTCCCCAGTGGTCTCTCAGAGTTAGGGAGAGAAGGCAGCGCCCTAATCCCGCAGGGAAGGCTGCTCCCCAGTGGTCTCGCAGAGCTAGGGAGAGAAGGCAGCGCCCTAATCCCGCAGGTACGGCCGCTCCCCAGTGGTCTCGCATAGCTAGGGAGAGAAGGTAGCGCCCTAATCCAGCAGGAAGGGCAACTCCCCAGTGGTCTCGCAGAGATAGGGAGAGAAGGCAGTGCCCTAATCCTGCAGGAAGGGCCCGCTCCCCAGTGGTCTCGCAGAGCTAGGGAGAGCAGGCAGTGCCCTAATCCCGCAGGAAAGGCCGCTCCCCAGTGGTCTCGCAGAGCTAGGGAGAGAAGGCAGGGCCGTAATCCCGCAGGAACGGCCGCTCCCCAGTAGTCTCGCAGAGCTAGGGAGAGAAGGCAGTGCCCTAATCCCGCAGGAACGGCCGCTCCCCAGTGGTCTCGCAGAGCTAGGGAGAGAAGGCAGCGCCCTAATCCCGCAGGGTGGGCTGCTCCCCAGTCGTCTCGCAGAGCTAGGGAGAGGAGGCAGCAGCCTAATCCCGCAGGAAGGGAGGCTCCCCAGTGGTCTCGCAGAGCTAAGGATAGAAGGCAGCGCCCTAATCCCGCAGAAAGGGCTGCTCCCCAGTGGTCTCGCAGAGCTTGGGAGAGAAGCTAGCGCCCTAATCCCGCAGGAAGGGCTGCTCCCTAGGCCCCTGGCAGAACTGGGGAGGGAAGCCGGCACCCCGCCCACGCAGGAAGGGCCGCTCCCCAGTGGTCTCGCATAGCTAGGGAGAGAAGGTAGCGCCCTAATCCAGCAGGAAGGGCAACTCCCCAGTGGTCTCGCAGAGATAGGGAGAGAAGGCAGTGCCCTAATCCTGCAGGAAGGGCCCGCTCCCCAGTGGTCTCGCAGAGCTAGGGAGAGAAGGTAGCGCCCGAATCCCGCAGGAAGGGCTGCTCCCCAGTGGTCTCGCAGAGCTAGGGAGAGCAGGCAGTGCCCTAATCCCGCAGGAAAGGCCGCTCTCCAGTGGTCTCGCAGAGCTAGGGAGAGAAGGCAGCGCCGTAATCCCGCAGGAACGGCCGCTCCCCAGTGGTCTTGCAGAGCTAGGGAGAGCAGGAAGCGCCCTAATCCCGCAGGAAGGGCAGCTCCAGAGTGGTCTCGCAGAGCTAGGGAGAGAAGGCAGCGCCCTAATCCCACAGGAACGGCCACTCCCCAGTTGTCTCGCAGAGCTAGGGAGAGAAGGCAGCGCCCTAATCCCGCAGGAACGACCGCTCCCCAGTGGTCTCGCAGAGCTACAGAGAGAAGGCAGAGCCCAAATCCCACAGAAAGGGCTGTTCCCCAGTGGTCTCGCAGAGCTAGGGAGAGAAGGCAGCGCCCTAATCCCGCAGGAAGGGCCGCTTCCCAGTGGTATCGCAGAGCTAGGGAGAAAAGACAGCGTCCTAATCCCGCAGGAAGGGCTGCTACCCAGTGGTCTCTCAGAGCTAGGGAGAGAAGGCAGCGCCCTAATCCCGCAGGAAGGGCCGCTTCCCAGTGGTCTCGCAGAGCTAGGGAAAAAGGCAGCGTCCTAATCCCGCAGGAAGGGCTGCTACCCAGTGGTCTCTCAGAGCTAGGGAGAGAAGGCAGCGCCTTAATCCCGCAGGAACGGTCGCTCCCCAGTGGTCTCGCAGAGGTAGGGAGAAAAAGCAGCGCCCTAATCCCGCAGGAAAAGCTGCTCCCCAGTCGTCTCGCAGAGCCAGGGAGAGAAGGCAGCGCCCTAATCCTGCAGGAAGGGCCGCTCCCCAGTGGTCTCGCAGAGCTAGGGAGAGATGGCATCGCCCTAATCCCGCAGGAAGGGCTGCTCCCCAGTGGTCTCGCAGAGCTAGGGAGAGGAGGCAGCGCCCTAATCCCGCAGGAAGGGCTGCTCCCCAAGTGGTCTTGCAGAGCTAGGGAGAGAAGGGAGCGCCCTAATCCCGCAGGGAAGGCTGCTCCCCAGTGGTCTCGCAGAGCTAGGGAGAGGAGGCAGCGCCCTAATCCCGCAGGAAGGGCTGCTCCCCAGTGGTCTCGCAGAGCTAGGGAGAGGAGGCAGCGCCCTAATCCCGCAGGAAGGGCTGCTCCTCAGCGGTCTCGCAGAGCTAGGGAGAGAAGGCAGCGCCCTAATCCCGCAGGAAGGGCTGCTCCCCAGGCCCCTGGCAGAGCTGGGGAGGGAACCGAGTGCCTCGCCGCCACAGTAACGGCCGCTCCCCACTCCCGTCGTAGAGCTAGGAAGGATCCTAGCACACCACGCGCCCAGGAACGGCCGCTCTCCAGTCCCCTCGCAGAGCCGGGGAAACAATCAAGCGCCCTGCCCCTGCTAATACTGCTGCTGCCCAGTCCTCTGGCAGAGCTAGGGAGGGATGGCAGCGCCTTACTCCTGCAGGAACGGCCCCTTTACATTCCCCTTGCAGACCTGGAGAGGGAAGGCTGCGCCCCTCCCCCGCAGGTCTGCACACTGGCCATGGCCATGGCCAGGAGCGCAGCGCAGAAGCTGCTCCAGCCCTGCAGCCTGCGGGCAGCGCATTGGGGTGGGGGCAGCACGGAGCAGGCAGGGCCCAGGTGGGCGGGGGCCGGAGACACAAGTGAGGCGGACACGCTCCTGCCAGGAGCTGCCTGGTTCACCCCTTGCCCGGGAGCTGCAGGAGGGGCCCGGATCATGGCTCGGCTGCAGAGCTTGGAGCCCAGCCTGCGCCCAGGAGTGAGAGGATGGGGGAGCTGGGGGTGTAGCAGAGGTTGGAGCCAAGAATTGGTTGGAAATGGGGTTGTGCCATTTCCGCTTGGCGGCAGGGGGGCCCTCTGGCTTTTTTTTTTTTTTGCTCCGCCCCCCACATCCCAATATTTCATCTTTGACATCTGGTCACCCTAGCCTGATATGAAGGAGGATGTCTGGACCAAGGGGCCAGGGACTGGCCTTTGCTAGAGAAACCACTGTCAAGTTTTAGCCAATTAGGACAAGTCAGCAAATAAGAACAACCTCAGGTATCAGTAACTGCTACAGGCTGCAAATTCCTACATGCAGCAGTTTCTGGCACTACACCTGCACAGCTCTGCTCCCCGGCTCTTCTCGGGCTCCTGCTCTCTCCTTAGCTCTGCCCCATTCTCACCCAGGCAGTTCCAGCTCCATGAAGGATGGGACCCCCTGGCTTGGTGACTCTCTTATTACACTGTCTGGCCGGTCACTGCAGCTAACTTGGAGCTTTGGCCTCTCCCCATTGTCCCTGGGGACTGTCAGTCTCAGGGTCCTGATTTCCCATTGATTCTTCCCCCTTCTATTGGTGCTGGGAACTAGCCAACCAACCCCCCCACACACACACACACTAAGTTTTAGTAAAGGGCCAAGAGCCCCCTTACACAAGCCACCCCATGAGGGTCACCGATGTGCAGAGAAGGCAGCACAAGGTGCTCCCATAGTGTAATGGGCAGCGCTCAGGACTCTGTATCCTGTAATCTGAGTTCAAATCTCAGTGGGACCTTGTGTTGGCTTGTGGTCATAGGTGGCAGGTTATATACATGTGTGGTGCTCGGGCTCCAGGAACATTCAGGGCTGGGGGCCCTGCTCCAGCAATATTTGGAGCTGGGTCTCTTCCCCTGGCCCCTGCCTGGCACTCCTCCCCTCTGCTGTGGTGCAACCCTGCCTGACAAAAAGTAGCATGTGCCTGTCCCCTGCCTGCTCCTGCTGCTGGAGTAGAGGGATTCTGGGCAGAACTGCTGCCCAGAGTCCTAGTGCAGGCTGCCCTCAGCCTCTCCAACACCCCCAACCCTGAGCTCCCTCTGAACCCTGATACTCTGCCCCAGTCCTGAGCCCCCTCCTGCATCATGAATCCCTCATCCTCAGCCCTACGCTCCCTCCCAGAGGGTGCACCCCTTCCCACACACTCCTTCCCACCCCCAGAGCCTGCACCTCTCAACCCTTCCTACAACCCTGCCGGAGCCTGCACCCAGCACCCAAACTCCATCCTAAAGTCTGAATCCTGCACCCTAATCCCCCCCAAACCCCCTCCCAGAGCCTTAAGCAGGTGGGGGTGGAGTTTGGGGGCGGGTTCTGGGCACCACCAAAATTTGTACAAACTTGCCACCCACCCATGCTTGTGGTAATGCCCCAGAGCTCAACTCCCCTGTCTCCAGCTGTGTAAGAGTGAATCTTTCCCCTCCTGCTGGGTGACTCACACCTCCTAGAGCCAGGTCTTTGGCAGGGATGGCCACAATGGGTTAGGGCTCTAGAACTTGCTACCCTGATAGTTGGGATTCTTGCTGCTGCACCTGATGTTCACAAGCTTGGCCCTTGTGCTTCCTACCACACGTTTCCTCTGGCCCACATGGCACTTGAAGAAAGGAGTGCCAGGGCTGAGATTAATAGTCAGGGCTTGGCAGGAGGGAGGAAGAGTCCCAGGCTGGAGCCCCACACACCTTCCCTCCTCCGGGCACCTAGAGCAGAGGCAGCCCAGCTCTGTCCGCTGGATATCTCAGCAGAGTAGGTGAGTTCATGTAAATACAGTCTGGTCCCAAAGCCTCCACCCAACCCTGGTCATCAGTAGCTGCCAGGGGAGAGCTCATTCACACCTCGCTTACAAATCATCATTTGAAATTCGAAGGTTGGCCAACACTGCCGAAGCCAATGCACCAACATTGTCAGCAAACACAACAGCTGGGTGAGGAAACCCGGCTTTGTCCAGACTTTCCAAACCTATTTGACTTTCTCAGGTACAAGTAGTTTTCAGACGTTGTATCTGCTTTTAAAGTGTGTGTTAACGTTTCAATTTCCATTCAAATTTGCAACCAATGACAACATTGGCAGCGCTGCATGTAACTACGTGACCACTGAGGGAGGGGGTGTTGGGGAAAATCGGGGAAGGGGGTGTACAGCCCCCTGGCTGTGGGGCGTATAGGGAATGCCCAGTTTCACTGAATTGAGTCTCCTACTGCAGCACCTCAGTAGGTTACATCAGAGAGGAGCTGCAGGGTCTAGGCAGTGGGATGCCTGTGCCTTTAAGAGCCCAGCCCTGGGAAGTCCATGCTGAGAGGTGCTGCCTGTGAGAGGGGAAATAAAAAAGCCCTCTGCCCTCCCGCCCATGTTTGCAAACACTGGAGTCTCAGCCCACCGGGATAACTGTTCCCCCTCGGCCCCTGCCTGTGCCGGGGTTTAACCCTCTGGCAGCGCCTCCCTCTGGGCTTAACTCCGGCTGCTTCCCACCTCCTGACTTTGCCTTCAGTCCCTCTCCTAACTCTGTCTCCAGCTGCTTGACCCCCGACCAGTCAATTTCCACCCCCTGCTCAGACCCTGGCCACCCCCTCCTCTGATTTGCCCTCCTTTGCCCCTTTTTAATCCCTGTAAAAAGTAGTCGATGCTGTGTCCCATTCTCTGGAGGGAGGGCTGGGCGCCTGGCCCCTGCCTGCCCAGTGCTCAAAGTGCCCCATGATCTTGTGGATGTTTGCTGAGTGCTGCAGGGTCACCCAAAGGGGGAGAGAGACGCGGTTAGGAGGTGATGCAGCCAAGGGTGCCTCACCCAACACTAAGATGCAGCCACCTCTGGAGTGATTTACACAAGTCAGCAAATGAATATGGAACAAGAAACACATTGAAAGGATCGAGGCAGCTGCAGGAGGTGGAGAAAACCAGAAAAAGCAGTAGCCCTGGATCCTAGCCCTGCCCCTCCCCCACTCTACCCCCTAATCTCCACTCCCCTCCCACATTTGAGGGGAGAACCCAGGAGTCCTGGTCCCCAGCCTTGCCCACCCCCATATTTCGATATGGCTCCATCCAACAGCTGCCCCCACAATTGCAGGGCAGTGCCATGGGGTACACCGGGGCCTCCCTGTTTGCACAGGATGGGCAATACCAGTGCTCCAGGATGGGGAGAGATTATGCTAAGGGAGAAGCAGGCAGCAGACAGCTCCCATGACAGAGAAAGAAATGCTAGGGGGTGCTGTGCTGCAAGGAGTGAATGGGGTTGGCAGGGAATGGGAGGATCTTCCCTCACAGCAGGTGCGTCTGTCTCCCTCCCAATTCCTCCCCAGCCCTACCCCAGCCCAGGCTAATCCCAGCCCAGCTACCAGGATTAAATTTGGCCTGGATTCCCCAGCTGCTGGGGGTGGGGCGTGGGGCTGGGAAGAATGAGCCTCTACTCCTCCTTCCCCAGACACAGTTGCATGGGCACAGACCAAAGGAGCCTGGAGCACTGCTGCCTAGAGGAAACTGAGGCACCAGCCACTGACAGACACATCATGGCTCTCCTTATCCTCATCCTCTTTTCCATATACAACCTGGCCAGAGGAGGGGGGGTAAACTCAAGGCAGTTGCATGGTTAACCTGTGGAACTCCTTGCAAGAGGATGTTGTGAAGGGCAAGATTATAACAGGGTTCAAAAAAGAACTAGATAAGTTTATGGTGGATAGATCCATCAAGGAATATTAGCCAGGGTGGGCAGGGATGGTGCCTGTAGCCTCTGTTTGTCAGAAGCTGGGAATGGGCGGCAGGGGATGGATCGCTTGATGATTCCCTGCTCCGTTCATTCCCTCTGGGGCACCTGGCACTGGCCACTGTCAGAAGACAGGAGGATACTGGGCTAGGTGGACTTTGCGTCTGAACCAGTCTGGCCGCTCTTATGTCTCCCTTGGAGCAGCAGTGACCCCCAGTGGGCAGTCAGAGTAATGCACAGAAGGTGTTTTGCTTGGCGCAGCAGTGACACCAAGTGGCCAATCAGGGTAACACACAGAGTATGTTTCCCTTGGAGCAGCAGTGACACCTCGTGGTCATTCAGGGTAATGCACAGAAGGTGTTTCCCTTGATACAGCACTGACACCCACTGGTCAGATGGCGTAATGCACAGCGTGTGTCTGCCCTCTACAAGCAGTGACACCCACGGACCAGTCACGGTAATGCACAGAGTGTGTTTCCCACCAATCTGGGTAAGGCACAGAGCATGTTTCCCATGGAGCAGCAGTGACACTCAGTGACCAGCAGGGGTGGCATCAGACTCTTCTCCTTTAGTGGGGGACTGAGGCTACATCTACACTACAGGATAAATTCGAATTAGCTTAAACCGATTTTATAAAACAGATATTATAAAGTCGATTGTGAGCGTCCACACTAGGCACATGAATTCGGTGGTGTGCGTCCATGGTCCGAGGCTAGCGTCAATTTCTGGAGCGGTGCACTGTGGGTAGCTATTGTAAAATAATGAGGCCAATAACGTCGATTTACGTCCACACTAATCCTAATCCGATATAGTAATATCGATTTCAGCGTTACTCCTCTCGTTTTGTAGGAGTACAGAAATCAATTTAAAGAGCCCTTTAAATTGATATAAAGAGCAGTGTAGTGTGGACGGGTGCAGCGTTAAATCGATTTAACGCTGTTAAAATAAGTTTAACAGCGTAATGTAGACCAGGCCTGAGATGGGCTAGACAAAAAAAATTGGGGAGCTGTGTCCTCCATCACTTGGCCTCACCCTTCACGGGGGCCATGCCTCTGTTCCTTCTCAGTTAAAGGCCAGGTTCATCTCCTCTCCCCTGGGCTAGGGTTTACAGCAATACAAACTTTATTAAAATAAAATAGTAAACACGGTTTACTTAAAATATTCTAAATCTGTCCAAATTTTAGTACTGAATCCAAAGTTCTCTTAAAGATCCCATCAGTAACCAAAACCTAAATGAAAAATTGAAACCAAAAACAAGGCTTAATTTAAAACCCAAACATTAAGAAAAACTTTGTTTGTAAAAATAAAAACTAACAAATGCTGTAAATTAATAATTTCAACATTTTATCAAAAAAGTGTGCTACAGCAGAATGATAAAATAACATCAAATAAATAAGCATGACCTCTAAAACCTCCTATAAAGGAATTGAATCCTTGAATACTGGTCAAATCGTAATAAAATATGCAGAACTATGACAAAACTGGTGTTGCAAGTCAGCCATTTGAATCCAGCAAATGTCAATTAAAAGCTCCATTCCAACTAAAAAAAACAAAACAACCCAATAAACCAAAATGGTCACAGCCTGAAACAAACCTACACAGAAGCAAAATTAAACCTGTACCAACACTGGAACAAACAATGTAAACTTCTAATTCTAACTTCTTGTTTCTCCCAGGAGGAAGGTGTTTTGCACCCCAGTAACCAGGCTGTCACTGCAGCTTTCCTTTCACGAAATAAGATTTGTACCAAATATAAATTGCCCTCCAATTTCTCTAAGAGAAATTGAAATTGTATCTTTGCACTAATATCCCAAGTGTGCAAGTCCATCCCCTCAGAGCAGCCCCACACCCTGAGGCCAGGGGAGAATCCCAACTGGTTTGTGCATTTGTAACCCTGGGGCCTGAAGCTGATGAGAGAAAGGGAAATGATCCATCTTGGAGCCTTCCGATATCACCTGCGGGGAGCACAGGGATTTGACTGAGTGACATCCTGGCTAATTTTCACCTTGTTCTGTGCCAGCAGGCTCCGCTGGAGAGCTCAGGAGTGACTTGACCATGGCAGCACCCTGTTTACATATTAAAAGCTGGCATTTTGGGGTCAATGGGGTAAAATGTGAGTACTTTTGGGGTTGGGACCCACATGAGAAGGGATGTGGACAAACTGGAGAGAGTCCAGAAGAGGGCAATAAAAATGATTAGGAGACTGAGGGCTTGTCTACATCAGAAAGTTGCAGCGCTGGTGAGGGAGTTACAGCGCTGCAACTTAGGAGGTGTACACATCTGCAGGGCACCACCAGCGCTGCAACTCCCTGTTTGCAGCGCTGGCCGTACTCCCGTTTTGTCTCGGGTGTAGAGGATCCAGCGCTGGTGATCCAGCGCTGGTAATCAAATATAGACACTTACCAGCGCTTTTCTTGACCTCCGTGGAATAAGCAGGTATCCCAGCATACCTGAGGAAGCCTCTGGTAATCAAGCTGGTCTCCTTCCCCGGTTTGCTCTCGCGTTCCCCGAACCCCGAGCAAGCAGGTCACCTTCCCTGAGGTTTGCTGGGTGGTTCCGGGAACGCGAGAGCAAACCGGGAAAGGAGACCAGCTTCGCCGTGGTTTGCTCTCGCGTTTCCCGGAACCACCCTGCAAACCGCAGGGAAGGAGACCTGCTTGTTCGGGGAACGCGAGAGCAAACCGCGGCGAAGCTGGTCTCCTTTCCCGGGTTTGCTCTCGCGTTCCCCGAACCACCCAGCAAACCGCAGGGAAGGAGACCTGCTTGTTCGGGGGTTCGGGGAACGAGAGAGCAAACCGGGAAAGGAGACCAGCTTCGCCGCGGTTTGCTCTCGCGTTTCCCGGAACCACCCTGCAAACCGCAGGGAAGGAGACCTGCTTGTTCGGGGAACGCGAGAGCAAACCGCGGCGAAGCTGGTCTCCTTTCCCGGGTTTGCTCTCGCGTTCCCCGAACCACCCAGCAAACCGCAGGGAAGGAGACCTGCTTGTTCGGGGGTTCGGGGAACGAGAGAGCAAACCGGGAAAGGAGACCAGCTTCGCCGTGGTTTGCTCTCGCGTTCCCCGAACCTCCCTTGAAGCCGCCCAACAGCGCTGCAGTGTGGCCACATCTAACACCACTTGCAGCGCTGGTTGCTGTAAGTGTGGCCACTCTGCAGCGCTGGCCCTATACAGCTGTACTAATACAGCTGTAACAACCAGCACTGCAAAATTTTAGATGTAGACATGGCCTATGACACATGACTTACGAGAACCTAGAGGCCATATCCTGTATGTTAAGCTAAGGCAAAGTTAGCATATCTATATTGTGACCTTTTACTCAGAGAGGAAAATCGACCTTTCTCATGTTACTTAAATAGATAAGTACCCATGCCTGTCCAAGACCTTTACTTGGACCAATCGACAATGGAGAATGGCATAGAGTTTTATTCAGTGTTGTACCCACAGATTTAACAGGTACACTACAAGGTAACTTATGTGCATATGTACATGTCATCAACAAGCACAAACATACTAGTCTATGAAGTAAATGTACCCTAATGTTTTGTGGGTGAGGAATGAAATTTGGGCATAGGAGGAAGGATTTCCGGCCCTTGTGCCCTATAAAAGAGGTAAGCCACCTCGCTAGAGCACTTTGCTCTATCATTGTGACTTACGTCCTCCACTCTCTATGTACTAGCATTAGGCTGTACTTGTTCTGAAACTTTAAGTTTCAAGGGAACTAGGCTAAGTTCGGTTTCCCTACGTTTTTAGTCTTTGTTTATTAGGTTTTGATTTTAAGTTTAACATATTCAAGTAAACCCTAAGTAACACTAGCTTTCCCTAAGCACAGCATCTTTCACTTAAGAATTGAGAAACCTGAACTGCAAGGCTGGTCCTGTGTCTCTTACCACCAGGTTATCAAGGAAGGCTGTGAGTATATTAACCAAAACTTTGTTGTTTATAATGCCATATGTATCTTTTGAATAGCAGTAATGCAAATGTAACTTTGTAACTCAATTAAATTAAATAACATGTAAGCTAATCAATTAAATTTTCAAATTATCCAAATTAATATTATTAGTACACCCTATATCAGGCTACATGGGACAGAGAGTTGGAATGCAGAGGGATGAAGGCACTGGCTCTGGGGGTGCAGACTCTGGGGTGGGGTTAGAATGAGACATTCAGGGTGCAGTAGAGAGCTCAGGGTTAGGATAGAGAATTGGGCTGTGAATGCTCTGGAATGAGGCCAGGAAAGAGAAAATTGAGATGCAAGAGAGAAGTCAAGCTAGAGCAAAAAGCAGAGAAGAAGTGTGCAATTTGAGCTGCAGAGGGAAGAAAATAGCCTCTGCCTGTCCCCTTTCACCAAAGCATCTAAGAACCAGATGAAAGACATCTTTTCCCCACTGCAACAACAATTCCAGTTGACCTGGACTGAGGAAGGAAATTTTCTCCTTTGCAGCACTAGCAGACCTGGACTGAGTCACAACCACACCACACTCTGGTGTTCCTGGACTGGAACATGGGAGGGGCTCCTCTCTTCTCCATTTGGGACATGGTGGGATGAGAGAAGTGACAGAGCTTTACGGGAAATAATAATTTGCCTGATTCATGTGCCAGTCCAAGTCCTTGTTAACCCAAACAAGCCGTTTATCCTGCATGCTGATGCCAGTTTGGAGGGTCTGGGAGCAGTCCCATACCAGGAAGTGGAAGGAAATGTAAATCTGTAGCCTTTGGCAGCTGAGGACTGTCTGATAGCGAAACTCGCTATCCCACCACCAGCAGCAGTTCTTGGTCTTGAAATGGGCCATCACTGAGAAATTTCGAGACTACTTGTGTGGTGCTCAGTTTTCAGGTGTGGACAGAGAACAATTCACTGACTTATGTGTTAACACGGGCTAAGCTGGATGCTACAAGGCAGAGATGGGTGGCTACTTTTGCTAGCCATAACTTCGCATTCAATACCAATGTGTTGGTATAACAGGGAGTGTGATTTATCAGGACCACCAATTCTTGGCTAGGGGGAGGATGTAAGCAAGGTGAGAATGAACTTTACCCTGACATCTGTTGGTAATCTGTTGTAAAGGCCTTTTGTTGCTGATATGCATGCTCCCACCCACCCCACATTGCATGATGGGGGTGCATGTCCAAAGGGTTATTTCAGCTGCTGTGGGATCCCCGGTCTCTTTCTTATTAGGGCAGGGGTAATAAAGTACAGTTATTCTGGTGATATGAATCAAAGACAGTAGAACGGAACTTAGCAGTTCATGATTTCGGGACTCACCCGAACCTACATAACTCTCGTTAGGCAAGGGACATGGGTTCCAAAGGATAGTGAAATAAGAGAGATTGAAAAGGAATATTTGTATTTAGCAGCATGCTTTTCTTGTGAAATGTTTAAATGTACATTTTATGTCCTTTGTATCTCTCTAGTTTAAAAATAGAGTTTTTTATCATTCTAATTCATATTTGGATCAATACCACAGATAAAAAATGATTAATGACTAAATGCAATTTTTAGACATACATAAGCTGCTGGGCTTTGATCTCATTTCCACACTGAAAGTTTTAAACAACTCCATAGTTGGGGAAAATGCTTCTTTCCCCTCAGACAACAAGAAAATTTTGCAGATTGGACTGTGGGAAGTCAGCTGTGGGACACGAAATACCTCTGCAACCAGATTCTTAGTCACAGGTCAGCGGGTGGGTTTATGTAAATTCTGGACTCTGGGGCCAGAGCTAGGGGAGGGACCCCACAACTTTTGTGGCACATGCATCACCTCTGCAATCAACCTTTGCTACGTCACTCCATAACATCACACACAGAGCAGCCTTTCACCTCTCAGAACCAAAACATATCCTGAAAGTATCAGAGGGGTAGCCGTGTTAGTCTGGATCTGTAAAAGCAGCAAAGAATCCTGTGGCACCTTATAGACTAACAGACGTTTTGGAGCATGAGCTTTCATGGGTGAATACCCACTTCGTCAGATGCATGTAGTGGAAATTTCCAGGGGCAGGTATATATATGCAGGCAAGCTAGAGATAATGAGGTTAGTTCAATCAGGGAGGATGAAGCCCTGCTCTAGCAGTTGAGGCGTGAAAACCAAGGGAGGAGAAACTGGTTTTGTAGTTGGCAAGCCATTCACAGTCTTTGTTTAATCCTGAGCTGATGGTGTCAAATTTGCAGATGAACTGAAGCTCAGCAGTTTCTCTTTGAAGTCTGGTCCTGAAGTTTTTTTGCTGCAGGATGGCCACCTTAAGGTCTGCTATAGTGTGGCCAGGGAGGTTGAAGTGTTCTCCTACAGGTTTTTGTATATTGCCATTCCTAATATCTGATTTGTCTCCGTTTATCTTTTTCCGTAGCGACTGTCCAGTTTGGCCGATGTACATAGCAGAGGGGCATTGCTGCCATATGATGGCGTATATTACATTGGTGGACGTGCAGGTGAATGAACCGGTGATGGTGTGGCTGATCTGGTTAGGTCCTGTGATGGTATCGCTGGTGTAGATATGTGGGCAGAGTTGGCATCGAGGTTTGTTGCATGGATTGGTTCTTGAGCTAGAGTTACTATGGTGCAGTGTGCAGTTACTGGTAATAATATGTTTCAGGTTGGCAGGTTGCCTGTCGGCGAGGACCGGCCTGCCACGCAAGTCCCTGATGATGCGTTGGATAGGTTTTAGCTGGGGACTGTATGTGATGGCTGTTGGTTTCTTTCTTGGGTTTGTCTTGCAGTAGGAGGCTTCTGGGTACACGTCTGGCTCTGTTGATCTGTTTCCTTATTTCCTCGTGCAGGTATTGTAGTTTTGAGAATGCTTGGTGGAGATTTTGTAGGTGTTGGTCTCTGTCTGAGGGGTTAGAGCAGATGCGGTTGTACCTCAGTGCTTGGCTGTAGACAATGGATCGTGTGATGTGTCCGGGATGGAAGCTGGAGGCATGAAGATAGGCATAGCGGTCGGTAGGTTTTCGGTATAGGGTGGTAGTAATGTGACCATCACTTATTTGCACCGTGGTGTCTAGGAAGTGGACCTCCTGTGTAGATTGGTCCAGGCCGAGGCTGATGGTGGGGTGGAAGCTGTTGAAATCGTGGTGGAATTTATCCAGAGACTCCTTCCCATGGGTCCAGATGATGAAGATGTCATCAATGTAGCGTAGGTAGAGAAGGGGGCGTGAGTGGACGAGAGCTGAGGAAGCGTTGTTCCAGGTCGGCCATAAAAATATTGGCATATTGTGGGGCCATGCGGGTGCCCATAGCGGTGCCCCTGATCTGGAGATATATATTGTCATCAAATTTGAAATAGTTGTGTGTGAGGATAAAGGCACAGAGCTCAGCAGCCAATTGTGCTGCGCCATCATCAGGGATTCTGTTCCTGACAGCTTGTATTTCATCTGTGTGTGGGATGTTCGTGTAGAGAGCCTCTACATCCATGGTGGCTAGGAGGGTGTTTTCTGGAAGGTCACCAATGTATTGTAGTTTCCTCAGGAAATCAGTGGTGTCACAGAGATAGCTGGGAGTGCTGGTGGCATTGGGTCTGAGTAGAGAGTCCACATATCCAGACAGTCCTTCAGTGAGAGTGCCAATGCCTGAGATGATGGGGCATCCAGGATTTCCGGGTTTGTGGATCTTGGGTAGCAGATAGAATAACCCTGGTCGGGGCTCTAAGGGTATGTTGATTTGTTCCGGTGTTAGTGTAGGGAGTGTCCTGGGTAGATTTTGCAGTTTCTTAGTGTATTCCTGAGTGGGATCTGAGGGAAGTGGCCTGTAGAATTTGGTGTTGGAGAGTTGTCTGGCAGCCTCCTTTTGGTAGTCAGACCTGTTCATGACGACAACAGCACCTCCTTTATCAGCCTCTTTGATGTCTGGGTGTTTTCTGAGGCTGTGGATGGCATTGCGTTCTGCACGACTTACGTTACGAGGCAAGCAATGTTGTTTTTCCACAATTTCTGCCTGTGCACGTCAGCGGAAGCATTCAATGTATGGGTCCAGACTGTCATTTCGACCCTCAGGAGGAGTCCATGTGGAGTAGTTCTTCTTGTGCTGTTGGTGGGAGGGTATCTGTGTATCAGTGCGCTGTTCAGTGTTGTCCTGAAAGTATTCTTTGAATCAGAGACGGCGAAAGTAGGCTTCCAGATTGCTGCAGAACTGTATCATGTTGGTAGAGGTGGCAGGGCAGAAAGAGAGTCTCCGAGATAGGACAGGCTTTTCTTCTGGGCTGAGTGTGTAGTTGGATAGATTGACGACATTGCTGGGTGGGTTGGGGGTACCACGGTTGTGGCCCCATGAGGCAGGTAGGAGTTTAGACAGCTTACAGTCGAGATGAGAGTGGGATACACAGAGGGCCCTGCCCCAATGGCTGATGTACATACAGGGCCCTGCCTCACCTACCCACCAGCGCTCACAGGCGCAATGGCAGTAGTGGGGTCACATAGGCAACTGCCCTCAGTTGCCACCAGGGGTCTCTGCAGCAATGCCAGGGGGGATACATGCCAGGCATTGCTGCCCCTCGCCACCAGGAGTCACTGCTCCTACAAGAAGGCACCTACAGGACACTCCCGTTCCTGGCCAGCAGGGGTCACTATCACTGGGGAGGGGCTATGGGGAAGCAGAGAAAGAGCAACTAACTGCAGTGGGGAAAATCATAATCTACCAGGGAGAAAGAACGGACTCCACTAGGACATCGCACCAACTCCGGCCAGGCTGGATACCAGCAATTCGGGGCTGAAGTAGCTCCAGCTAGAGGCTGGGCGGAGGCAGGTGACCTCAGTTTCTGCGCTGAGCAGGCTGCTTTGGCAGCGAGGGACAGGGAACCCCCCGGTCAGGGTGTTGCTGCCCAAGGAGGGGGAGATCTGAGGCACTCTTTGGAGTAGCTGGTTCAGCAGCCATGAGCCACATGCTTCTCCCTGCCTGAGCTCTCCAGGAGCACATTATGCACAGGTGTGCGCTGGATGTAGGCACCAGTATAACAACAGGGCCAGACTCTGCTGAGTGCTGCCTGCGAGAGACAGGGACAGAGTCAGACGGGCAGATGGGGGCAGGAGATGACAGAGCCAGTGGCCAAGAGCTGAACCCATCACAAGTCCAGCCTGTGACATCACCATCCGTCCCTGCAGCTCTCCATCTGTCCCGCTGTCCGTCCAGCCCTCAACCCCTCATCCGTCCCCAATGTATGTCAACACACACCCCTTCACCCATCTGCCTCACACACTCATCTTTTTCCTCATGCATCCTGCTGTCCCTCTGACTGTGTCATAAACAGATAGCTAAGGGTTAATGTCTCTTTCACCTGAAGCACCTGACCAGAGGACCAATCAGGAAACTGGATTTTTTCAGCTTTGGGTGGAGGGAATTTTGTGTCTGAGGTCTTTGTTGTCTGTCTGCCTGCTTTCTCTGAGCTTTGGAGAAGTAGTTCCTGCTTTCTAATCTTCTGTTTCTAAGTGTAAGGACAAAGAGATCAGGTAGTAAGTTATATGGTTTCTTTTCTTTGGTATTTGCATGAATATAAGTGCTGGAGTGCTTTGATTTGTATTCTTTTTTAATAAGGCTGTTTATTCATATTTCTTTTAAGCAATTAACCCTGTATTTTGTCACCTTAATACAGAGAGACCATTTGTATGTATTTTTCTTTCTTTTTAAAACCTGTTAAAGTTTTCTTTACTGGGAAATTTCAGGGAAATTGAGTCTGTACTCACCAGGGAATTGGTGGGAGGAAGAAATCAGGGGGAGATCTGTGTGTGTTGGATTTGCTAGCCTGATTTGGCATTCCCTCTGGGTGAAGAGGAAAGTGCTTTTGTTTCCAGGACTGGGAACGGAGAGGGGGAGTCACTCTGTTTGGATTCACAGAGCTTGTGTCTGTGTATCTCTCCAGGAGCACCTGGAGGGGGGAAGGGAAAAAGGATTATTTCCCTTTGTTGTGAGACTCAAGGGATTTGGGTCTTAGGGTCCCCAGGGAAGGTTTTTCAGGGGGACCAGAGTGCCCCAAAACACTCTAATTTTTTGGGTGGTGGCAGCAAGTACCAGGTCCAAGCTGGTAACTAAGCTTGGAGGTTTTCATGCTAACCCCCATATTTTGGACGCTAAGGTCCAAATCTGGGACTAAAGTTATGATAGACTGTCCCCGCAGTGCCCAGCACAAGGAGGCATAATGGACCCTGAGCAAGACTTTTGGGTGATGCAGTAATGGAGCTAGCTGGTGATAAGGGGCATCTCTAATCCCAGCCCCACTTCTCCTCTGCCCAAAGCCATGATCGTGAGCCCACCCTTCTCAGTCTCAGACCTCATAGCCCCAAAGACATTACTGGCCACTCACGCTGTGACCCAGTTACAGCAATGAGGTCTCCTGAAGATAGGGGGTGGGAGAAGCAACCCCCTTATCCTGGCAGGCAGGACACATCCTTCCCAGTATGGCAGAGACCCTGCCCGTGGGCAGATAGACCCAGCTGAGTCCATAGGAGACTGGGGAAGGGGGAGCAGAGAAAGAGAATGCAGGCAACTGAACATGACAGGTGTCCATGAAAGGAGAGACAGAGAGAGTTTGAGTGAAAGTTGGCCAACACAGAGAGAGAAACCTAGGAGGAAGAAAGAAATTCAGAACAGGGAGTCACCCTCATGGATCCAACTTTCTGCTAGGGAGCACACACCACTCCTCGCAAGAGAGATGATCAGCCCTCGCAAATGGCAACATCAACTCCCTTGAAGCCACAGATAGTCCGGAAACCCACACCCAGATAACAGCAAGTCCCTGCCTGGAGCCAGGAGGGCTGTGACCAGAGCCCTTCCCAAACCAGATACACATCTCACCGACAGAGATGGTTACTCTTGTCCCAGTTGGGCAGCACTTGCCTGGCATCAACAGGATTCACGGTCACTGCTCTTGATCACTTTCCATCTCACCTCAGGGCTGGACTCCATCCCCGCAACTTCTTTTCCCTTGGTATGAAACACAACACAAGAGGAAAAGAAAAAGCAATGGTGGTGAGGTTCCTCTTCTCGCTACTCCCGCACACCAGGGCTTCAGCTTCAACCCTCCTCCCATTCTGCCATCACAGCTACAATTAGAAATCTGAGCCCGGGACTCACACCTGCTTGTCTCCCCAATCCTAGGCCCTGTCCAGCATGTCTCCCTCCACAGAACTTACCTGGCCTCATCTTACACTCCATCTTCATATTGCTCTTCTCCTTCCCAGAGCTCCTGCTCTGCTCCTCAGACCTGTCTGTCCTCAGCTCTGCAGGCAGAGGGGAAGGGGCATGATGGGAATACACACGCCCCATTCCAGACACCACACAGCATCCACAGGGCTACCAAACACCTCATCTTCGGCCAAAACCACACCTCACCCCGAGGGAGCAAAAAGCCTTTGTGAGCACAGCACACACAAGACAGGAAAAGATTAACACCCACACCCTGCCCAGCCAAAGTGGGAGCTTCCTGGCCACAGGTCCATGGGGCTCATGGATGGAGAAGTTTGCCGGGCTGTGGGGGTCTCTGAAGAAGTAGCTCAGCATGTGAGTGACTGGGATGTATGTGGGGGCCTGACTGTGGGTTGGGGTGTCCAGGAGGACCCCAGGGAAGGGAATAGAGGGATTAGGGATAGAGGAGGGTGGGGTTACCAACGTGCATTGTGGGAATGTGGGATTTAGAGAGCCCAGAGCGGATGGGTGTCGGTGGGTTGGATGACCCCACAGTGGTTGAAAAGGGGAACCTGGCAGGTTTGGGTGTAGCAGAGATTGAAGATGAGGAACCTCACACCCTGGGGATGGACTGAGGGAGTGGGGGGATGGGAAAGTGGGTTCCAGCAATGAGAAATGGGTTGGAGGCAGTTAGGGGTGGGGCGCTGAGGACGGGGTTGGGGGGGAGGAGCAGGAAGGGGCGGTGGGGTGCTGAGAACGGGAAGGAGGATGTCAGGGGTGGGGCGAGAGGAGGAGGTCGGTGTCGGGGTGCTGAGGACGGAGGGGGAGGAGGAGGTCGGAGCGAAGGGAAAGGCCAGGTGGAGTGTACACGATGGGGGAGGGGATGCTGGGGGCTGAGGGATCCCCACAGATGGGGGTGGGGCTGGCGAGAGGGTCACAACAGATGGGGGGACACTGGGGGGCTGGTTGGGGGGACTTGAAGGGGCTGCTGGGGCCCTACAGAAGGAGAGGAGGGGGCGGTGCTGGCAGGAGAGTCACAGCGGACGGGGGGGACACTGGGGGGCAGGTTGGGGGAGGTTGAAGGCCCTGCAGTCCCAGGCTGCCGCTTGTGGGGCTGCTCCCAGACAGCTTACCGCCCCCCCCCCCACCCGCTGCCCTCCAGGCCCAGCTGGGGGGGGGGGCGGGGTGAAGCCCTTTCACGCTGCGCTGCCTCTGCCCTGTGCCCCCCCCGCCCGGCTCCCACGGGCCCGGGGCTGCTCCCGGGGCAGGGGCTGGGCCTGGCGCCTGAAACTGGGTGTCTGAGCCCCTGGTCCCCCCGTGCGGAGCCGCCTCTCCCCGTCCCGCCTCTGTGCTCCTCGGCCCGGCCCCGCCCCGCCCGCCGGCTGTCCCCGTGGCGGGGGGGGCAGCGAAGCCTCGGGGCAGGAACCAGGCCTCACCCCCAGGGCTGCGTTAGACCAACCCCCAGTCCCGGCCCCGCGGTGCGGATCTCGCCCGGGCTGGAGGCGCCTGTTCAGCGCTGGCTCCGCGGGCGGCGCTCCGGGTCTGCGGCGGGTCCTGCGCTGGGTCCGGGGCTGCGGCAGCAGGTCCCTCAGCGGCGCCGCAGATCGGGAGCGAGCGCAGGACCCGCCGCAGCCTGGGAGCGCCGCCCGCTGAGCCCCGCCCCGCAGGGTCTGTCTGTGTCCCTGCCGGGCCCAGCGAGACTGTTCGAATTGGGGCCCGCCTCCCTAGAGCCGGCCAGGCTCGCCCCGCCCACCGAGTCTGTCCCGCGCTCTCTCCGCCAATCAGGGAGCGGGAGGGCCGCGGCGAACTGACGATGTTACGGCCCCTCCTCCAATACAGGAAGCGTGTGAGGGAGAACTACGCTTCCCAGTGTGCTCCGGGAGGGGGCGCGATCCCTGAGCAACCGTGCGTCACTTCCGCTCTGAGACGAGCCATGAACTACAACTCCCAGCCTGCCCCGGGGCGCTTCCGTCCTCTCGAGCCCAGGTGAGGGCAGGTCCCTGGGTCAACATGACCCCCCCCCCAACTCCGCCCCCCAGAGAGCCCCCGCCCCCCCCTGCAGTGTGTGAACCTGCTCCGCGTGGGAACGTGCCGCGCCGCTTCGCCCCTTTCACCCCCGCACAAAGCAGCTGATCGGGGCGGGGGCGGGAGCGCGGGGGGCGGAGGCCGAGGACCGGGGCGGGGCAGGTCAGTGCCGGGTCTGTCTCTGCCCGGTGACTCGGTACATTTGTCTGCACCGCGGGGATGTTCCCAGCGCCCCTTGTTCGCTGGGGCTGGAACCCCCCGTCTGGGTGTGAGCTGGTTTCTGGGGGTGTCCGATGAGCCTTGGAACCGGCTCCTTGTCACTCCCCGAACTCCCGCTGTGCCCGTCCTCCTCCCTCGGGTGAGCCCGGCTTTAACCCCCCTGCCAGTGCCAGTGTCACCCGCAGACAAACCTGCCACTGAACCGAATTAATCCTCCTCATTCCCCGAGCTCCGCCCTCCCCCCAAAACCCTGCCCCTGCCCCCTCCTCCTGGGGTCCCGCCCCCACACTGCCCCTTCCCCCTCCTCCTGGGGTCCTGCCCCCACACTGCCCCCTGCCCCCTCCTCCTGGGGTCCTGCCCCCCACACTGCCCCTACCCCCGACGTCCTGGCCTCACATCACCTGTTCACCTAATACCTGCCCCATTCCCCAAACCTCTGCCCCCCTCTTCTTGGGGTCCTGCCCCCACACTGCCCCTACCCCCGACGTCCTGGCCTCACATCACCTGTTCCCCTAATCCCTGCCCCATTCCCCAAACCCCTGCCCCCCTCCTCCTGGGGTCCTGCCCCCACACTGCCCCTACCCCCGACGTCCTGGCCTCACATCACCTGTTCCCCTAACCCCCATCTCTGCATCGTCCCTTCTCCCGAGGCCCTGCCCCTTCCCCTAACCCCATCTCTCCATCGTCCCTTCCCCCGAGGTCCTGCCCCTTCCCCTAACCCCCATCTCTGCATCGTCCCTTCCCCCCGAGGCCCTGCCCCTTCCCCTAACCCCCATCTCTCCATCGTCCCTTCCCCCGAGGCCCTGCCTCTTCCCCTAACCCCCATCTCTGCATCGCCCCTTCCCCTGAGGTCCTGCCCTTACACCACCCCTACCCCCAGTCTCCACCCCTTTCCCTGAGACCTCACCCCTGCATCGCCCCTTCCCCCGAGACCCCGCCCCTGCACTGTCCCTCCCCCAGTCCCAGCGCCCCCCTGGCCCCTTCCCTCTAGTCCCCGTCCCTTCACCACCCATTCCCCTGAATCGCCATCCCTACATCACCCCTTTGCCTGAGACCCCGCCCACACCCTTCCCCTTTGCCCCGAGACCCTGCCCTCACACTGCCTCCTCCCCGAAGTCCCCAATGCCACACTGCCCATTCTCCCGATTCCCTGTCCCCGCACCGCCCCTTCCCCCCGAGACCCTGCCCCTGCACCACCCATTCACCTGAGACCCCGCCCTCACATTCCCCCGAGACCCTGCCCCTGCACCACCCATTCACCTGGGACCCCACCCTTACACCACCCATTCACCGGGACCCCCTCTCACATTCCTCTGAGACCCTGACCTCCCCACTGCTCCTTCTCCTAGGACCCTGCCCCTGCACCACCCATTCACCTGAGACCCCACCCTTACACCACCCATTCACCTGGGACCTTGCCCTCCCACTACTCCTTCTCCTGGGACCCCGCCCCTGCACCACCCATTCACCTAAGACCCTGCCCTCACATTGCCCCGAGACCCCCCTGCACCACCCATTCACCTGAGACCCCGCCCTCACATTGCCCCGAGACCCCGCCCTCCCACTGCTCCTTCTCCTGGGACCCTGCCCACTGCACCACCCATTCACCTGAGACCCTGCCCTCACATTCCCCTGAGACCCTGCCCTCCCACTGCTCCTTCTCCTGGGACTCCGACTCTGCACCACCCATTCACCTGAGACCCCCACCCTTACACCACCCATTCACCTGGGACCCGCCCCCTCACATTCCCCTGAGGCCCTGCCTTCCCACCGCTCCTTCTCCTGGGACCCCGCTCCTGCACTGCCCCTTGCCCCGAGGCCCCCCCCGCACCATCCAGTGACCCAGGAGCAGGCCAGACCTGGGAGTGAGGAGGCAGAAACATGCTTTGCTCTGCCACAGACTTCCTGGGTATCCTTGGGCACATCACTCAGCCTCTCTGGGCCCTCAGTTCTCCCATCTGGGAAATGGGGCTGGTGGCGCTTCCCACCCTCGCACGAGCCTGGGAGGAGAATTACCCTGAGAATTAGGAAGATGCTCAGATCCTGGAGTAACGGGGGAGGGGCTCAGGGGGAGCACACCTCCTGACCCTGGCTGGGTGCCCCCGGTCCCTCGTAGCAAGGGGCTGTGCAGGAGGTTCTCCTTGCAACCATGAGTGGGTGTCTGGTGGGTGCTGTCACCTCTGCCAGACACCCCCTAGAATCTCACTAGCTTCCTCTGCATGCGGGGAGGGGCTCCTACTTTCTGACTTGGGGGGACATTCTGTGATGTCAGAGCCCGTGGGGAGAGGGGTTCGAATCACGAATCTGGAGTGGCAGGGCAACCCCCTCCCCCAGTCAGATTCCACTAGGGGGCTGGGCTGGGACCTCTAGGGAGGGAGACACAGGAAAAAACAGCCGCCACTATGGAACCCAGGAGTCCTGGCTCCCAGTTCCCCTGCTCTCACCTCTAGACCCACCTCTGCTCCCAGAGCCAGGGATAGAGCCCAACCCCCACCTGCTCTGACCATTAGACTCCACTCCCCTTTTAGGCTCGCTGCCTTTTTCTATCCACGCAGCCCACCTGTCCATCCCTTTGCTGCAGGTTTCTGAGGTGTCACCCCTGATCTGCACTCCCTCAGTGCAACCCAAGGCCTTTCCTCTCCCCAACCACATTTCCTCTCCCCCCCTTGTGCTGGATCATCTGCTTGCCCCCCCTGCCTCTTGTGGTGCGCTGTGCGGCATGGCTGGGGATTGTGCAATGGCCCAGCACCAGGCAAGGCAGAACGTAAACCACAGGCCCTGCCCCTGCCTTGCCCTGCCCTGCCCCACCCCACCCCAACGGATCTGACTTCCAGGTGCATCAGAGCCCAGCGCCCTGCACCTGTGCCCTCCTGCCCCACAAGGGGTGAGCTGCAGTCCCCACCATGCTCTGCAGAGGGGAGAAGGGTCAAGCCAAACCAGCCCATTTAGGATGGGGGAATCAACACCCTTTTTTCTGCACAGCCACTGACCATCAGCAGGATTCCTCCTTCTCCTCCCTCCTGTGCCTCGGTGCGACTAAATCTCTGCACCTAGACAGCCGGTCCATCCGCTGCACCTCAATCCCCCATGCCTGAGCCTCCCTGCCAAAGTCCTGCACCTGGTTCCATAGAATTAAGTCTCACATCTCACTGGGAACTCGACTTCTTTGTGCCCAGAGAGTCTCGGCCCCCTGTCAGTAGATGACCCTAAGTCTGAGAAACACAGTGTCCATCTCTCTAAAGAAGTACTTGGAGAGGTTTTTCTTATGTCACCACATGGCCTAATAGATAAAGCATCTGACTTTAGATCAGGTGATTGAGAGTTCGAGTCCCTTCATGGTTTGTGCTTGTGCAGTTTTACTATTGTGCTGAAAGTCCTGCTTCCTTCAGGGCTGGAACCTCTTCTTGGTCGCTCAAGCCAATGCTCTGGCTTCAGCTAGAGCTCCGGGAAGGAGTCAGGTGTTTGGACATCCCAAAGGCTGGACATGAGCCCCAAGTACTTCCAGTCTAGTCTTTGCTGTTCCTGACTTGCCAAAGAAACTGGGCAGCTGCCTGGGCTGGCGTGTAGAGCAGTTTCCCTCTTCCAAATATGCGCCTGTCCCTGTACTTTAGGGGGCTGGTAAATAGCACCTTGGGAGCCTGGGTGTTTCTCTGCTTCTCGCCAGCTGGGGAAAAGCCTTTTGGGGTAAAATCTCCTGCCCCATTGCAAAAGTGAGCACTGTGAGTGGGAACAGACAGAGGCCACACCGGGGGGCTGGCCCTGCTTTCCTACCTTCTTCTGATGTTGGCCACAGAGCATCAGCAGCCGCCTCACCTGCTGCTCTGCGGGTGGCCTTTCAGTGGGTGTTTGGCATGGCAAGGGAGCAGGCTGGCTAGGGGTCTTTGTCGCTGTCTGCTGGCCACACATAGGCATGGTCCTCCCCTCTCCTGAACAGCCAGAGTGAGTCTGTGCTTGAAAGCACGGACACAGGAGACTCAAAACAGGAGGGTGAGAAAGACTGAGAGAGGACCTATGAAGACAGCACACACTACAGGGACATTGCCTGGTGAAAGGATGTGGAGACACCAAGTTGCCCCATTTTTCCTGGTGCCCTACGCAGCTGCGTACTGCTCCAGCGGCCAGCCCGATCCCCCGGCTGGCTGAGACGGCCAGGAAAGCTGCCCCTTGCTCAGCCTCTTCCCCAAAGCCCCCACTCCTGCTCTGCCCCCATGCTGCCTCTCCCCACCCCTGCTCCACTCCATTGCCCCCACCACTCCACCCCTTCCCCTTAGCTGCATCCCGGTGGACTGCAGGAGGGATCAGTCTCATCCTGCACTCACCGGGCGGTGGGAAGTGGAACGACCTGGCCCCAGCCTGCTCTGCTCCACCAGCTCCCTGCTGCGGCGCTGGTGAGTGCTGGGGGGTGTTTCCCCCACCGCCCAAGTTCCAAGGCTGGGAGCAGAGTGCAGCAGGCTGGGGCTGGATCACTCCACTTCCTACCACCCCATGAGTGTGGGGTCTGGCCTGCCCTTCAATTACCGGGCGGCGGGGAAGTTGGAGTGACCTACCCCAAACTGCTCCGCTCTGCCAGCTCGGGTTGGGGGACGGGGGTGCTGTGTAGGGCACCAAAATGTCTAGGGACAACCCTGAATAGACATTTTTCCACAGGGACTGATGGCTGTTAGAATAGAGATATTCAGGCTGCCTTGTACAGACCTAGACTTTAAGAACTTAGGTGTATTTTTATCACTCAGCTAGTGACAGGGGTATAAAACAAAGAACCAAAGTCCCAGTCTGCCTGTCTGGGCTTCTCTCCCTAGGAGAGTCTGAGCCCTTGTTCGTAGGTGTCATAAACAGTATAGTTAAGAGTTAATGTCTCTTTTACCTGTAAAGGGTTAAGAAGCTCCATAAAGCTGGCTGACACCTGCCCAGAGGACCAATGGGGGACAGATACTTTCAAATCTTGTGGCAGGGAAGTCTTGTTTGTGCTCTTTGTTTTGGAGGTTGTTCGCTCTTGGGACTAAGAGGGACCAGACGTCAATCAGGCTCTCCAAATCTTTCTGAATCAGTCTCTCATGTTTCAAACTTGTAAGTAATTAGCAAGGCAAGGCATGTTAGTCTTATTTTTGTTTTCTCAACTTGTAAATGATCCTTGTTTGCTGAGAGGATTTTGCCTCTGCTTGCTGTAACTTTGAACCTAAGGCTAGAGGGGTTTCCTCTGGGCTATATAAATCTGAAAAGTATTTTCCATCCTGATTTTACAGAGATGATTTTTATCTTTCTTTGTTTAATTAAAAGTTTTTTCTTTTAAGAACCTGATTGATTTTTCCTTGTTTTAAGATCCAAGGGGATTGGGTCTGGACTCACCAGGGATTGGTAGGGGAAAAGGAGTGGGGATGGTTAATTTCTCCTTGTTTTAAGATCCAAGGGGTTTGGATCTGTGTTCACCAGGGAATTGGTGACGCCTCTCAAGGCTGCCCAGGGAGGGGAATGTTTTGGGGGGACAGGAAGTGATCCAGACACTAACTTCTGGATGGTGGCAGTGTTACCATATCTAAGCTAGTAATTAAGCTTAGAAGGGTCCATGCAGGTCCCCCACATCTGTACCCTAAAGTTCAGAGTGGGGAAAAAACTTGACAGTAGGCTAAGGCCTTTGGCTAAGCAGCAGGGGCAGCCATACACTGGGAAGTGAACGGTCACATCCTCACCTCCCAAACCCGTCACTAAGGTGGGGTTGGGCTGTTAGGAAGATGATCCTGTCCCAATAGTGCCCATCACCACCAGATAAAGAAACAGATCTTAAGGGAGCATCCGGTCTGGCAAGAAATCTCTTCTCAATGGTTGTGGTTGTGAAACCGTCATTTCTGTAGAGTTTATCTTTATGGCCCCCGCTTTTCTGTTGTCAATCTGTCTGGTCCTCTAATTCTTTCTGTCTGCTGCAGAATTAATTTTACTGGGTGTAAGTTAATTAGGGGAGTGGGATGTAATTGGTTAGAGAATTCTGTTACAATAGGTTAGAATTGGTTAATTACATTTCAGTAAAATGATTGGTTAAGGTCTCGCTGAGAATATTACCGTATAAACTGGGGTCAAACAGGCAGTGGGCGGGGAATTGGAATCATGCTTGCTAACGGGGGGATGGGAATAGGGAACGGGGAACAGGGACACAGGCAAGGCTCTGGACTGTCGGAGCTGGGAAGGGGGACGTGAGGTAAACACTCTGCAGTGTCAGAGCTCATAGACTCATAGACTTTAAGGTCAGAAGGGACTATTATGATCGTCTAGTCCGACCTCCTGCACAACGCAGGCCACAGACTCTCACCCACCCACTCCTGTAACAAACCCCTGACCTATGTCTGAGCTACTGAAGTCCTCAACTCGTTGTTTAAAGACTTCAAGGTGCAGAGAATCCTCCAGCAAGTGACCCGTGCCCTACGCTGCAGAGAAAGGTGAAAACCCCCCAGGTCTCTGCCAATCTGCCCTGGAGGAAAATTCCTTCCTGACCCCAAATATGGTGATCAGCTAAACCTGAGCATGTGGGCAAGACTCACCAGCCGGACACCCAGGAAAGAATTGTCTGTAGGGATGTGGGGTAAACGCTCTGTGGTGTCAGAACTGGGTAGGAAACACTGGGGAACGGACTCTGTCCGTGTATAGAGATCAGCCTGACTGGTGTGAAGGGCTTTGGAATCTGCTTGCTTGGAAACTAACCCCAGTAAACATCCTTCTGTCTGCGCTTCGGACTTCTGGTCTTTTGCTGCTTGCTGTCTGTGTGACAAGAGCCAGGGAAGCGGGCAGGGAAGGGAAAGCCCTCTAACAATGGCTCCTTGCTCCTCTCCCTCCAGGCTCAGGGTCAAGGATGGGCAGGACTCCAGGCTCTGCTTGAGGGATCCTGGCACAGGGGCTGGTGGGGGAGAAAGGATTGTAGATTCTGACCTGCACTCTGGAGAAGAGGTAATAAGTGAAGGAGTATTTTTGATTCTTACGTTGCTTCAATGTCCCCAGGGCTAGAATTCTACATTCCATAGGGCCAATGAGGGGGTGAAGCCATTTGGCTAATGAAAACCAGTGATCCAGGGGAGTTTGCACTCACAACCTCAGCACTGCCCTATAAGTACTGTGTGCTAATCAATTGTGCCACTGGAGCACCTGTTAATTCCTAGTCTCTCAGTCCCCTAGGTTGATAAAGGCAAGGAGTGACCCCAAAACATTCTCAGTGGGGTTAGGAGCTGGTATCAACAAGTGTTGTACTTGGTGGGGTGGATTCTTCTTAAGGCTTCCAGGCACCATTTGACCCTTTTGTTCGTCCCTGTGTAATAACAGAGCTGACTGAGACTCACTGTAGAGTCTTGCTGCAGACCAACAGATCTGAAATCACTGATCACCAGGTCTGAGCATTCGTCCTGCTTTGGGACAGTGTCTCTCATCCACAACAACTGCCCAGTCTGCGCTAGCAGTGAGGCTCCCTCACTAACAGCTGAAATCAGGGAGAGCTGTGTGAAGTGCTGGGACCCAGGGGTGCCTGAACAGGGGCGAACAACACCCCAGGACTTTTCAAAATGGGAGGGCTCTGCCTTGCCACTTTGTAATGACCGTAAGAGTGAGTGAGGGTGGGGAGGGGGCCGAGAGCAGTGAGCGGGAGGAGGGGTCTTGGGGGAAGAGGCAGGGTAGGAGTGGAGGTTAGCAGGAGGGTGTGGGGAGAGGGCTGCCCGCAGCAGCAAGTAATGGAGGTGGGGGCATGCAGGGGAACTGCTCCCTGTCCCAGCTCACCTCTGCTCCGTCTTCTCCCCTGAGCACGCTGCCCCCGCTCTAATTCTCCTCCCCTCCCAGGCTTGCGGCCTAAACAGCTGATTAGCACCGCAAGTCTGGGAGGCGGGAGAAGTGGAGCGGCACCAGCGTGCTCAGAGGAGAAGGCAGAGGGGAGGTGAGCTGGGTTGGGGAGCTGCTGCAGGGGGGGCTGCCTGGCTCTTTGCCATGGCCCCCACCCCTGCTCCGCCCAGCCCTGCCCCCCCGCCCCTCGCCCCTGCACTCACTGCATGGTCCACTCCTCTGGCTCCCAGCCATGCTGCCGGTGAGTGCTGTGGGGCAGTTCCCCTCTCTCCCCAAACTTGGGAGCCAGGGGAGCAGAGCAGGCTGAGGCCCCAGGCCTGTGTGTGGGGAAGCAGAGGGGGGCTGGTCCCAGGCCTCTGTGGGTGACAAGGGGTTGGCTAGTTCCTGCAGGAAGTTGAGTGACCCGGCCCCAGCCTGCTATTGCACAATCCCCAGCCACGCCGCACAGCATGCCCCAAGAGGGAGTGGGGGGCCAAGCAGATGATCCAGCACGAGGGGGTCATTCTCATTGGTAGCTGTCCAGTGGCAGTGAGTTCAACAGGCCTTGGCACATGCTGTGTGGGGCAGGAGGTCCTTGTATTTGGAGCAGTGGGAGTGAACTGCGTGCAGTTGTGTCTCTGAGCACAACTGTGAATGTTATGGTGTGTGTGTGGGGTTATTGTGAGTGTGGCTGGGGTGTGAATGTTTCTCTCTCTGGGGGTTGGACTAACATGTCCCTCTGGGTGTGTTGTATGTGAGTATTCTTGGGATTGTGTGAGTCCCTTTGTGTGTGTTGTGTGTGTGTCACTTGCTGCAGAATACAAAATCCTGCAAAGCCATTTCCTACTGGTTAGCCTAGCAACACACTGATACAGTGTCACAGATGCACACACACACAGAGCAGGGCTCAGCAGAAGCAGCAGGGACACACACTTCTCCCCTGGGCCAGCTTGGACAATTGTCCATCACTACTCGGCACAGTGCTGGTGCCCCCACACGAGGGTGGGCAGTGACCGGGGAGAGAGGGCAGATGTGCTGGATCTGTAAAAGCAGCAAAGAGTCCTGTGGCACCTTATAGACCAACAGACGTATTGGAGCATGAGCTTTCGTGCGTGAATTCCCACTTCGTCGGCTAGATTCAGAAGGAAGCACTTTGGGAAAATCAGTCAAGGCCCTTAGCAGAGCTGGGACACAAACCCAGTGACCCCTGCACCACCCTGGGAGGGCAGTGGGGTTTAGTGGTCAGAGCAGGGAGGGCTGGACACCAGGACCCCTGGGTTCTATCCTTGGCTCTGGAAGTGGAAGGGGTCTAGAGCAGGGGGACGGGATCCAGGACTCCTGGGTTCCATAGGGGAGACTGTTTTTCCTCTGCTTCCCTCCCTCGAGAGCCCAGCCCAGCCCCTAGTGGAGACTGAGCAGGAGTGGGGGGAGTTGTTCTCCCACTCTGGAGTTATGATTCAAACTCCTCCCCCAGGGACTGTGACATCACAGAATCTGCCCCCCCAACATAGAGAAAACTAGTGGGGTTAGGTGGGTTCTAGCTGCAGACACCCCTTGTCATTGCAAAAAGCCCCCAGACCTACTTGCACCACAAAACACCCTCTCAGGGTATACACCCTGCTAGGACAGGACCTCTTGCTCCACACCTTTTCTGATCACCACAAGCTGCTCCCAGCCAGGCACCACACCCCATTCACACACCTTTGTCACTACGAAGCTCAGTGGCAATCACTGCCCCAAAGTGACTCGGTGCAGGCCACTCCCCACACGAACTCCCCACACCGGATTCTCCACACACAGAGAATTCTCTCTGCCGGCTCCTTCGGTTCATCTCGCTGCTCCCCGTACTGCGCCAGCCCACTGCTCATCTGCATAACCCCCGCCCACGGACACGTGACACCTTCTGTCTGTGGTTTCAAGGGAGTGAGTGCCCTTGGGGAGTGAGCAGGTCACAGCAGGTCACAGCACCAGCGAACGTCACAGCCCCAGCCAGGGCCGGCTCCAGGCACCAGCTCAGCAAGCAGGTGCTTGGGGCGGCCAAGGGGAAAAGGCGGCATGTCGGGCTCTTTGGCAGCAATTCGGCAGTGGGTTCCGTCGGTCCCTCTCTCGGAGGGGGAAGGAGCTGCCCACTAAATTGCCGCTGAAGAAAAGGGCAGTGCAGTGGAGCTGCCACCGATTGCGATCGTGGGTTGTTGTTTTTTTCCCGCGCAGTGGGCAGCAAAAAACCAGCCCTGGCCCCAGCACATGTCACAAGCCCCAGCACACATCATAGCATGTCACAGCCTGGGGCAGGGAGATACTGGAGGAGGGGATGAGGGGAGAATGGGGGAGGGAGAGACCAGCCTCATAGACCCATAGGGGCAGGAGATATTGGGGGAGGGGATGAGGGGAGGGAGAGACCCAGCCCATAGACCCATAGGGCAGAAGATATTGGGGTTAGGAGAGAGGAGATGGGGGTTGGCAGAGACCCAGCCTGGGGTGCAGGGAAAACGGGGTGGGGTGGAGGGAGGTGGAGAACAGAAGAGACGTGTGGAGTGGTGAGATGTTGGTCCAGGGAAACTGAGTCACTCCCAGGACATGCTGTGCATGGGGGAGCACAGGGGCAGGGACAGAGAACCCAGCCCCACAGAGCCCAAGAGGGATATTGGGGGCAGGGGAGGGTATGGAGGATGAGAGACCCAGGGCAATAGAACTCCCCTGGCTCCAAAGTTTGTGGGGAGGGGGGAACCGCCCCATAGCACTCACTGGTTGCATGGCTGGGAACTCACTGGTTTGCATGGCAGGCTGGGCTGGGTCACTCCACTTACCGCAGTGAGTGCAGAGGCGGAGGGCGGGACGGGCCAGAGCAGGGGCAGGGGCCATGGGGAAGAGCCAGGCACCTCCGCTGCAGCAGCTCCCCACCCCAGCTCCCCACTTTTCCGGCTTCTCCCCTGAGCATGCCGGCACTGCTCCACTTCGCCTGCCTCTCAGGCTTGTGATGCCAATCAGCTGTTTAGTGCAGCAAGCCTGGGAGGGGAGGAGAATTAGAGTAGGGGCGGCATGCTCAGGGGAGAAGATGGAGCAGGGATGAGCTGGGACAGGAGCGGTTCACCTGCACACACATCCACCCATAACTTGCTGCAGACAGCCCTCCCCCCGCTACCTCCTCCCAGCCCCCTGCCCCAGCCTCACCTCCACTCCACTGCCTCCTCTGAATGTGCTTTTGGGTGCCCCCAACCACTTGGCACCTAGGTGGCCAACTAGTTCGCTAGTGGTTGCACCGGTCTGGACACTGCCATCAGCAGGATTCCTCCTCCTCCTCCTCTCAGTGAGATTAAATCTCCACATCTAGGACAGCCGGTCCCATCCGCTGCACCATAATCCCCCATGCCTGAGACTCCCTGCCAAGCCCTGCACCCGGCTCCAGAGAATTAAGTCTCACATCTCACTGGGAACTCGACTTCTGGTGCCAGAGAGTCTCGGCCCCACCTCAGTAGGCTGACCTGAGAAACACAGTGTCTGCAAAAAGCAGCAAAGAAGTCGTGTTGCACTTTTAGATTAACAGGACATATTGGAGCATGAGCTTCTGTAGGTGAATCCCCCTTTGTCAGATGTATCAGCGTCTGTCTTTTCCAAAGATGTGCTGGAGGGCTTTTTCTTTTGTGACCACGTGGCCTAATGGATAGGCATCTGACCTCGGATCAGGGGATTGAGGGTTGGAGTCCCTTCGTGTGTGTGCTTGTCCAGTTTTACCTTTGGGCTAAAAGTCTGCTTCCTCAGGGCTGGAAACTTCTTTTGCCGCTCAGGCCAATGCTCTGGCTTCAGCTAGAGCCCGGGAAGAAGTTGGGGTTCGAGTGTCACAAGGTGGGGAATGAGCCCAAGTCCTTCCAGTCTAGCCTTTGCCATTCCTGACTTGCCAAAGAAAATGGGCAGCTGCCCGGGTGACGTGTAGAGCAGTTTCCTCTCCAGGTGGTGTGCCTGTTACCTGTGCTTTGAGGGGGTTGGTAAATAGCACCTTGGAGCCTGGGTGTT